>NW_019384420.1:552487-566724 GCF_000671375.1 Centruroides sculpturatus | reverse complement strand
AGATGCGTGAAATATGGACCCCATTGGTGCTTTTAATACGGAACCCAACTCCCCTGGTGTTCAGTATTACCAACAAATTCAAACCATAAAATAATGTTTTTACGTTTTATTTTATTTATGAAAACATTTTTTAAATTTAAATACTATCTTAACAAGAAATAAAATGTAAGATAACAATCGAAATAAACATTTTTTTCATGAAAAAAGTATCGTCTGTTTACAAAATAGCGAAACTGAGCATGCGCGAAGTGAGAGTATCGTCTGGTAAAGTGAATAGTCTACAAGTAAGTTGAAACTTTATGTTTATTTATTTGAAAAATAACAATAAATGTAGCAGTTGTGATAAATGGACACACTGTTCTTGTGCCAATATTGAAGAAAGCGATAGTTTAACCGTTTTAATTTGTCCTTCTTGTAGTCTATAAAAATAAACCTGATAGGTGGAGTAAGATGGTGCATTTTACATATAGACTAATTTTAAAATATTAAATCATTTTTGCGTTAAAATACATTGGAGTAAATGATTTTGTAATTATTTAACATTATTTGTACTTTCCTATTTGTTTTTGGCTACATTAAAGCATTTTTTGAAAATATACAGTAAGCTTCCATATTACCACCCGATTTTCTCTAAGTCTACTTNTTTGTAATTATTTAACATTATTTGTACTTTCCTATTTGTTTTTGGCTACATTAAAGCATTTTTTGAAAATATACAGTAAGCTTCCATATTACCACCCGATTTTCTCTAAGTCTACTTTCTGACTTTTTGTACAAAAGCCTTCAAAAACTATACTTATAATTACACTAACGAAAAATCCAATTAGGAACATTTAGTTTAATAGCTACAAGTACTTTTTGCACAAAAAATGTGGATTTAGTTATGATACCTTGTTTACAATTCACTAAAATGTAATTGGGGTTCCATAATACCACCTTCTCCTCTACAGTATTTTAACTGTAAAAGTCGGGGGTCGTCTTATACGCTGGAATATACGGTAATTTTTTAATTTTGACGGCTGAATTTTGAGGCCCCTTGATTTATGAGGCTCCAGGCGCGCGTCTCTTGCGCTTATGCAAAAATTCGCCACTGCTGGACACACATACAGACAGAAGGCAGACACACGTGATTCAATTTTAGCTAGGTTGGTTTGATTTTGGAAAATATAACGATTCGGTATTTATTCATTTAATATAGTCATTTCAAAATGTATTTTGCTTTAATCATTTTGTAATGAATATATACAGTTTTATATAATTCAGGGTCATTGATGGCAGTTTTAAGTCAACGAAGTTCAACCATGCCATTTGCAACTGAATGGTGTGCTGTTTTCCTAACTCTTTTGTCACCAAAAAGTTGAGCGCGGCCGCCCCCAGATATTCAGAAGACGGTCTAGCAAACTATTCCTAACCGGAGTTAGTTGCCAACACTTGTAAAAAAGAGCGCGAAAGTTCGTTGCCTTGTTTTTCTCCGGTTAGGAATAGTATTGCCAGACAGTCTTCTGAATGTCTGGCCCACCGTCAGACATTCAGAAGACTGTCTGGCAGTACTATTCCTAACCGGTGGACACACACTTTAGTAGACGGGCTGTATTAAATATGCCCTGTTGGATGTACTATAGTAAAACTTTTAATATGTAAAAATAATGTCAACAATTTTACCACCATAAGTAAAAATATCGCTGAAAGACATTCTACTACTATATAACATATTTTTAGTCCTTAAAATTAGTACAGTGTCATCAGACTCTTCTTCTGTAGTAAATAGGCGAATTATACTGTATTATCTTGTTTATTTAGTACGTACAGTGGAACCCCGGTTAACGAACTTAATCCGTTCCGCGACTCCGTTCGTTAACTGAATTGTTCGTTAACCGAAGCAATTTTTCCCATAGAAATTAATGCAAATGCAATTAATCCGTTCTAGTCTCCGAAATTTTTGTGATTTTATTTGTAATATACAGCAGATTTTCTTTGATGAAAATGTAGGAAAACGTAGTATCTATCATTACAGCAACAAACATGTAAACTTTGTTTAATAAAATAGCACTGTACATACCTTCGTTTGTTGTAGTTGGTGGCAGAAAAGTGGAGATATACGAACCTTAATGCTTAGAAGGGGAATCCCCTCCAAAAAAATAACGGGTAGCACTTCATCGGAAGATTCTTCGAGTCGAAGTCTCTTTCGGTAAAAAAAACCCACCAGTGGCTAAGTGGTCTTCGTACCTTGAACACGGGGAGTTCGTTCGTGGGTTCGCACCTCGCTCAGACGGGCTGGCCACGTGGGGTTTTCTCCACGTCTGTAACGCCTAAATAGGGGCCAGTTTCCCTTAAAAACACCTCACAGAAGGCATTCCCCTAGGCAGATCACCCAAGTGTTTCGTTGCCATAACTTAACAAAACAAACAAACTCTCCGTAAGGAACAAGAAATTGATTTAAAGTTGATTGTCTTACTCTTTTCATCAAAATTTTTCTCAAATGCGATAGCGCATTGTCGTTCATATTGCGTTGTCGTTTTCTATTGCAACTGTGACTTTTTTCTTTCTTGGATGCCATATTGATTAAATATATAAATCACAAAACTGAAAAAGAGAAGTATAGCACAAACACTCGGAAAAGCAATACTTAACTCGCGCATGCCTAACACCAACTAAAATTTGACACAAAATACAGTTACGTTCGTTATCCGAATTTTGTTCGTTATCCGAGACAAAATTTTTGCAAAATAAAAGTTCGTTAACCGATTTGGTCGTTAACCAGGACGTTCGTTAACCGGAGTTCCACTGTATTTTTAAAGTTAGTCTCGCCTTAGCAGAAAATATGAATAAATTAATGTACTTAGATGCATTTTACATAGATGCTTGATTCTTATATCGAGCGTGACATCAGGATGAAGTTATCTAAACATTCGAGAAGAAATTAAATTAGGTGATACAGTGGAATCCGGTTATTATAATAACGATATCAATGACTATTATTATCATAATCAAACTTTGCGGAAAATGGATCATATATTTAAAATCGTACCCTCGAAAACTCCTAAAAACATCTTTTATGCTCTCTAATAAGTTATCAGCGATGACTTTTTATTAAGAAATTTTGCTATTCGAATGCCATCATCTCACTGATCAAGAGGGATTAGGGATTCGAATAGAAATGGATAGAAAGACGAAATGGCTTCTTGAGGGCGGGAATTAAACTTAATTCGATTAAAAATAGTCGTTAATCTTCTCGAACGAGAAGATGGTCCCTGAAAAGTTTCGTTGTATTTGATCAAACCGTATTAAAATGTATAAAGGACAAACTAACAAACATTCTTCTTCGTTTATATAAAATGTGAGATAGTGATTTATATACTTTAAAATGATAATATGATCTATAATATGAGCAAAAACATTAGAGCATAAAATTATAATAGTATTATTTTACTTATTAGCGATATATTTTCCTCCGGTAGAGGGAGTTTTTCACATGTCAACAGTCTAGCCGCACTGTAATTAACAGTACTTTTTGGCGGTATTTTTTGAATTTATNTAATTTAAAAACTTTAATTTCTCATTATTATTATATCAAATAAATTATTAAAAATTTTTTCATTTCATTTTCTAGATTACTTTGCATGATAATAGAATATGAAAAGCCTTATTACCAAAATATATTTGTCATCAAATACATAAAACTAAAGTAATCCAATGAAATCAAGAATTAGGAATTAAAAAAAATGTCACTCAGATAATGTCAGAGTTTTAAAAATTAAAATATACAGGTAATCCCCATATAACACGGGAGTTACATTCCAGAAAATTGCCATGTTATGCGAATCCGTGTTATACAAAACAAAGAACTAGTGCAAAAAGGGGGGTTAGGTTCCAAAAATTAAAAAACATGCTTTTAAATCCTTATTTAAATCAGATTTATTATTCATTTTTTTCATAGGTAAAATACTTATTATTTAAGTAAATATTTTACCAGAGGATTATTCATGCTATATGATGATCTCAGCATGAGCATCATCAACTGGTAACAGTTTTTGGGTGCGTTCGTTAATAGCGGTCGCTCTGCAATGGGAGTGTGCTGCTGTTTGTAGGCATTTAGGAATGACGGTGAAAGAAATATGGCGGCGCCCGCACTATCGATAGTATCGTGATGGAGGAATCTATAATTCTAAAATGAGCTTTTAGAGGCAAAAGAAGGATCCCAATTATAAAATTTAACCATTAAATGGATTATTTGTTGAAACAGCATTTAAAGTAGCCATGGAAACAATTAGAATGCTCATGCGAAGTTACATGGAGGTATAAAAGAACACACCCTTTATTACATTTCATGTTGTACGAGGGTTTTACCCAATTCCTGAACCATGTTAGAGTGAGCCCATGCTATAAAAGCACTGTGTTATACGGGGATGTTCCCAATTCTCAAACCGTGTTAGAATAAATCCGTGCTATAGAAGTGCCATGTTATACGGGGGTTACCTGTATTTATATATTCTGTTTATATTTAATACAGATAAATTTTAAAACTCTCAATTCTACATATTGCATTTTCTTGTATATTTTGAAATTAATTTTTCACTTGTTCTTGTGCTATTGTATTAGGTTGTTTGGAAAGTAAGTTCGTTTTTTTTACCACTAGACAGATTAGTCGTATTTTTTCTGCCATTTACATTCTAAACCATATTATCTATATATATTTTGACAGCTAGCATTTTAAGGCTTATCTGTAAACAGTTTTGTTTGATTTTGTGCAATTGTTTATTTTTTGTGTCCCATCAAACATGGAAGATCGAAAGCATCATTTTCGGCATATTTTGCTTTTTCATTACCAAAAAATCAAAATGCTGTTCAAGCAAGAAAAAATTGTGGTACATGTATGGAGATGGTGTTGACAGAACGACAGTGCCAAAACTGGTTTACAAAATTTTGTTCTGGCAATTTCAATACTGAAGATGCACCACGTTCTAGATGGCCAGTTGAAGCCAATGAAAACAAAATAAAGGCTCTGATTGAAGCAAACTGCCAAATAACAACACGTGAAATCACTAAGAGATTAAATTTGTCAAATTGAACTGTTTATGATTACCTGAAACAAATTGGTTTTGTTTCAAAACTTGATATATGGGTTCCACATGTTCTTAAAGTGCTTCATAATGCTCCCTTTGGTGGTATTTTAAGGACTTTTTTTTTGGAGCTTTTACCAGACAATTTAACAATTGATTCAAAAGTGTACTGCCATCGAGTAAACAAATTGAGTAATATCATCAAACATAAAAGGCAGCCAGAATTGATCAACAAAACAGGTGTAGTGTTTTACCACGATAATGTCAAATTTCACACAAGTTTGGTAACTCGTCAGAAACTGTTATAACTTAGATGGGACGTGCTATCACACCAACCATATTCGCCAGATCGAGCACACTCAGATTATTACTTGTTCCGGTCTATACAAATTTTTTTTAACTGTAAGACATTTACTTGAAACAACAATGTCAAAAATCACTTGGATCAGTTTTTTGTAAGCAACGATAAAAACTTTTATGAATGTGAAATCATGCTACTACCAGAAATGACAACAGGTATTTGACCAAAATGGTTGATATATAATTCAATAAAAAATTTATTTATTATAAAAATGTTTTTTTTTTCCACTGAAAAAAATGAACTTACTTTCCGAACAACCCAATAATTTACCTATTGAGACTAATATAAATGTTGCTATTCATGTTTTCACTGAAAAACTTCTTAAAGTTTCTAAAAACAAACTTTTGTCATTGGATAACATATTAAGGATATTAGTAATCACAAAAATTGTTTTTAGAAATTTTTAAAAAATTATTTGATGAAGTAAATATGTTATTTTATCTATATAGTAGCATAGCATCATTTTGTACAAAAATAAAGATATATAGAATAGAAATATGAAAGAGGGGAATTCACCCAATGAGGATGAAGGTGGCTGCTCCCATGGATATGGAGGTATGGGACACTAGCAACCAGGAAAAAAATTTTAAATTTAGAGATATTTTTTAAATAAAAGTGTACTGGATAAAATTAATAAATGACTGCAAATTTATTTATTTATACGTACAGGATGTCCCAAAAGTAATGCAGATTTAAATTTTAAAAAGAATGCATTATTTATTCATTAATCAGCAAAGTTCTTACATTATTTTTAAGTATAAACATTACAATTAAATATGGAATAGAATATCTGACAAATTCTCCCACAACTCTTCTGACATTCTCATATTCTTTTGACAAAATTTTCAATTACATTTTTGCATAATTGCAGTGCAATTTCATTGGTAACTTTTCGAATTTCTGCTTTTAATTCAGATATTGTTCTTGTTTTAGTGGACTTTACAAATCCCAGAGAAAAAATTTGCACGTTGTCAGATTGCATGATCTTGGTGGCTAATTCTGATCATTGTTGTATGAGATGAGTCACCCATGAAACTTCTGTTGCAATAACACAGTTGTTTCATATGCCATATGACAGGTGGCACCATCTTGCTGGAACCACACATCACTCAAATCCATACTGTCCAAATGAGGTCACAAAATCTCTGATATCATCTCATGATAGTGTACATCATTAACAGTAGCTACATTTTCCATCTTATTTTCAAAGAAATATGATCCAATCACTCCAGTGGTCCAAAAGCTACACCATACTGTAACTTGTTGGTCATGCATCAATTGTTCTTTGCACAGTCATTTCATTTGGTATGTTTCTCCAACTGAAAATGCCACATAATTTGTGCACAGTTGCAACAAAACTTCCCCATACTAGTAATAAGTTTTGATAATCATTATGTGCTTCTCCATCATGTATCGCTCCATATTAACTAACTGCAATGTGTTTACTATAAGATATCACTTCATATGGCACAGTCAACCAAATGGGAGAAAAATGACATAAAATTTAAATCCTGCATTAATTTTAGGATACCCTTTAAAATACCAACACTTTTACAGTGAGGCAAACACCACACAATTTTACTGGCTGACTGTAGTTAGAGGCAGGTTTGTTTCTCAACAATATTTGTGGAGAAAGTGGACACTAAATCCTCCACATTATCCTCCAGTGCTGCTGTTGCTTTTTTATTGACAGTTAAAGATGAAGAAAAAGATGAAAGGAATAAGATGATGAATGCTGCTACTTGCTACTAATGAATAGGTGCTAGTATTGTCCAAAATATTTCCTGATTAGTTGTTGGTGACAACTAGTCATGTTTTCAACCTTTCAGAAAACTGATGTTGGCCAACCTCTTTGTCGGGCAACACATTTTGTGTTGTTAAAATCAATAAACAGACTATACTGGGCAGCAAAATCGCAAAATCATGTAGTTTTTCCTGCTTCAGAATGATGCATTCAGTCTCCAATTTAACATTTTATTGTTCACTTATCAAGGGATTTTGAAATGTACTGATAGTTAATTTTACTTTCACTCATGAATGATGCTGGGATGCTAACTTAACTTTCACATTTTTAGACAATGGGGTTGCTTTTAAAATATGCAGTTTAAATGGCATGTTACATAGCAGAGCCAGAAAATTGTAATCTTGTCATAATTTTTGTCTCTCATCTGTATATTACAATAAATCCATGGATGATAGAGAAATAATATTAACAAGAGTAACAGATCAATCATTAAAATCTATAATATTTTCAGAGTAAAGAGATATCTTTGACATCTTCAATGTCACTATATCACTATCCCTCAACCAGATATTTCTGATTTTATTTCCACATATATAAAATATTTTGAATTCAAAAGATAGGTTTTAATTAATATAAGTTAATAAATATCAAATTTTCTTGCAGATTAAATGTCTTTGGGACATTCCATCATCAGATCTGATAAAGAGATATTGTGCCAATATATAAATAAAAGGAATAAACTGATTATTTACCAAAATAATTGCAAATTTTCAGTAAATTATATGCATTTTTACCTTGTTTCTTGTAATAATGTGTAGTCCCAAAAGATGTTTAATCTGAAAAAAAATTTGGATGCCTTCAGTGATTCTGGCATTCCACTATTCTTTATATTTCTTACTGTATTTCCACAAAGTATCTAAAAAACTCACTACTTTTAAAAAATTTTTATAGTATTGGAAACACTTTTTGCCTTTTCATTTTTATGGTTACTTCAGAGATGTCAATGAATAGTTACTGTATAAGTACGTTTATATTTAATTTACATTAATCCAACAGTGCAGTGCTCTTAAGCCAAGGCAAACTGGCATGCATAAGAGCATGCTCTTATATGCAAGGTCTGCTCTTGTAAGTGAAGCAAAATATGTGTTCTAAAAACACAAAGCAAGTGATTTTCATATATAAGAACATGCTCATATTTGCATGAAAATATGTATGGAGTAGTGCAATGTGGTCTTTGTGTTGTAAGGACAATTATAATTATCAACACTTTTCTTACAAATCACAAACAGGTTCTTTTATTTATGGATCCCAATTGATTCAGATACAATCATTACAACGTGATGGGTACAAGAAATCGCGGGGTGACGTTAACTTGGCGCGTGACAATAAGTATTTTCTATACACGTGATAAAATCTAACTTAACCTAACTTAAACCTAGCTTAATACTACGGAAGCAAGAAGGAAAATAGAAGGAAGAAGCAACTTCACCCGGGACTTTCCTCGTTTTTTCCGATATGATTTTTCGCTCTAGGTCGGATCGTTTTTATTTTTCGCTCTCTTTCCAACTCTTACTGTGTCCTCGGATCTACTTCCTTGGTGAAGCAAAATGTCTTCAGTTTTTCTATCGTTGGGCCTTCAGCCGTGGGGACTCTGATTCTCTCCAGTCCGTCGCTTGACCCTCCCGAGAAGTCTCTCTTTCTTCGGCTCTCAGTCAAGTCCGGAGTTCACCTCGACACGTCTTATTCTCTCTGTGTCTCCCTCGATTCTCTCCCTTCTTACCTCCTCAGTCCCCTCTACACACCCTTCTTTGTTCTTCTCTCAGAGGGGTGTAATTTCCTGCACTATTGTTCTTTGCGATTCACAGAATCGCTAATCCCCCCTAAAGGCTATAACGGTCATGGAATGTTCTAGAACGAACACACAAAGAAATCGAAGAAATAGGGAAAGAATATTAAAACTAAGAATATGTATATACCAATAATAATAAAATAAACGTATTCCGATATGGCCACCGGCCACAGCAACATGCATAATTGTTAATCAATTTCATAGTAACAGCAGCTTGTTTTAAATAAAAGGAAAAACATTTTGTATAAAATTTGCAAAAAGTAACTATTCAAACTGAATAAATTTAATACATAAGAATAAGCTGATGTCACTTTAATTTGTAAGACTTTTATGCATAGTTGGCTGAAGAGGGGCTTAGGAGCCTGAAATGTGTAACTTTCACAAATATCAACTAAATAAAGATAAGAAAATCTGCCAAGTGTCTTAATTTATAGCACTTTATTGTGTATGAAGCAGCAACAAAGTTTAAAGCATGGTTTCATATCATTAAAAGAAAATAAGAATAAATTTAATAAAACTCTTACTTTGAATAATTCTTTTGTGTATTTGAGTCAGATTTCATATTATCTAAGATGGAAAGCATATGAATAATTTTAGTTTTTGAATAATTTAATACATTTCAATTTTAATATAAATAGTTTATTTAAATATAACTACATTCTTTTTATAAAGTTTTGTTAAATAAATTAATGATAAACAAACCTGTAAAACTGTTATTACTTGAATGTGCATCCATCATATTATTCGATCTGTTAAATAAATGTTAAAATATCAAGAAATTAGCATTGGTACTAAATCTAACAAGATGAAAATTTTAAATCTGTAATTCATATAATAAATTAAAAATATCCATAAATATATAATTGTTTCAAAAAATATTAAAAATATTATCTCATAACTACATAATGGCAATTTTCTAGAAATTATCAAAATTTATTTAAATAGAGAAATTTTTAGAAATAGAGGTTTCCTTTGTACATTGTAATTAATATCATTCATATATAAATATTATTTAAGCAAGAAAAAAATTAAATAATGTCAAAGCAGAATGGATTTTAAAATAATGCTAATAATCCAAAACTGGAAACAAAATTAATAGAAAAACTACAGTACATTGAAATTCAAGCAATGTTCATTTTAATAGAACTAAAATGTGATTTATTCTAAAATCTTATCTGTGATGACCATTAAAATATGGTTGTAAACATTAGTTCTATTAAATTGAACATTTATTGAAATTGAATGATGGTTTTTCTATAAATTTTAAAATTTCATAAAAGTTTGTGTATGTGATTTTTATCTTTGCTTTTCTTTGACCAGAAAAAATACATTTTTTTTTCAGGGCTGTGGAGTTGTGTAAAAATCTACTGACTCCGACTCCAACTTTGCTTTACCATCTGACTCCAACTCTGACCCTGACCAGGGCGGACTTGTTACCAAAATAGACTCAGAAATTCTGATGTTATCATGTGACCTCAGAATAAAATATTCAATAAATAGAGTTCTAATAAAGATAGAACATAAAAACTTTATTCCAAAGCTAAAAAACTCCTCTAAGTAATGACACAGTCAATATATAAATATGTATTTGATAATTTTTACTTTTCCAACTGTTATATATAACAGAGGGAAAGTGTAGCAATCACTCAAAAAATGACCCCTCCCAGATATTTAGTTTTTGGACTCAGGATACCTTGAAATGTCAAGATATGCAAAAGATTTGCTTTTTTTTTCCTGTATGTATGTATGTTAGACTATGTGCCGGGGTGATGATTTTGTTTACTCTGTTTGAAGCCTAATAACTTCTGTGGTTTTTAAATCAGAGTTGGATGATTATAACATAATTTCAACAGATAATAGGCTATATTGCAACTCATTATAATTTTATTATGAAGAGGCTATGCTACACGACCAGACCTAAACCCCCTCCTTCATTTTAGTCCATGGTAGCCACTGACTTATCCTTTAACTCCTTTCAGCTGGGCTATGTGGTTTGTGAACATTCCCTTACTACATGACAGTGATTTGTTGAAACTCTCTTACAAGTATATGTGAAGATCTGTTAATACAGTTTGGATATTATTATCATCTTATTTTTATATTCATAAAAGTCACTTCTTGATTACAATATTGTTTCACATGTTGTTGCTATACATAATCTACTGCCTTTGTTTCTTCTGCACGACTGATAGAAAACAAAACAGTTAGTTGAACTTGATTCCTTTAATTACACAAATCAAATCATTAAATACTAATCAAATACTAAAAAATAATATTATCCACACTCAAGTACGAAACTCTTTCATTTTATCTATAATTATAATAGTTTTCCAGAATTATTGGTAAAATACTTTTAATTGCAGTGGATTATATAGTATAGTGATATATGCAAGAATTTTCTACTTTTATTATCCATTTATATAAGTACAGTGCGAGTTTTTTCCACTTATTCCAATAACACATATAATATGCTTTATATTATGTCAAAATGCAAAATTTACAGCTAGATTAAATCTTATTATAGTATTATATTATTTCCTTAAGAATTTTAGTTGAGTAAATACTTATGTTTTGAGGATAACAGTTGTTTCAAATAAGAATTTTCAGCTCTCAATGAAGTATTTTGTCTGTAAAACAGAAATAAATAATTACAAATAATATAAGATATTTATCAAGTTATTTTGTTGTAACATTATGCAATTAAACTAAATTATATAATTTTAAATTAAAGTTTCTCCATACATAAAAAAAAATTAATATAATTACTCTTTTTAAATATTTCTTAACTATTATTCAAAAATTCTATTTTTCTCTGCAATGTATCTGAATCTATGCATGCTTTTTTTATATGTATCTCATTTAGAAGTAAAAATAATCTACAATTATTTTAAATTTTATCTGATCATATGACAGTGAATTGTTATTGTGAATACAGTAATACCCTGAACTTACGCGATAGGTGGGACCGAGCGATGACCGCATAAGTCAAATTCGCGTAAGTCGGGGTATAATTTCGAAATTTGTGTAAAATCCAAGTCGGATGTATGTAAGCTAATAAATGTTCTCATTAATCTTATCTTGTCTTTTGATTCGTTCACGGTTACAAGAAATCACCACGTAGAGTCTCTAAAGTCTCCATAGATATAACAAACACAGAAATAAATAACACAAAATAAATTGTAGCTATGTGTCAATTCCGCGAGACACATCCGAACATGTAAGCTGAACAATAGTGTGGGGGGAGTGAGTAATCAAGAGTTGCGTGGCGCTCAAACAAAAGATGAATCGGCAAGATTTGAAAATCATGTAACTCCGGGATCGTGTAAGTTGGTGTAGCATAAATCAAGGTATTACTGTATTTCCTTTTGGCATTACATTGCAAAAGCATATATAGTAATGGACCAATTAATCAGCTTTCAGAAATCTGGAATTACCAGAAAACTAGCTATTTTTGAAACTTGCCAGTTTTGATTTTGGCAGGCTATAGCATGGCTATAGTTCACCATGTGGCTGCTTTGTTTGTTTCATTTTCATCCTAAATATTACATTACACATGGTATTCTAATTTGAAGAGGATTAATAATGATCAAATCCACCCTGCTTTAGAAGTATATTAAGTTGTTTATTTTATATTTTAAGTGTATATTTTGCCTGAATGCAGAAAACTGGAAAATCCATAAATCCAGACCCCTTCTGGTCCCAAGCTTGATGGATGATTGATCTGGTGCTTTATTAAACTGAAATTTATTTTCCATTATTTATAAAGGTTCAAATTAATTTTTAATTCTAAAGATAGAAAGTTAGTAGTGAAAAGAAAATTTGTAAATAAATAACATTACATGTATAAACTGATTATCAAATTTGAATCCCAATGAGTGAAAAAAGATATTCTTTCATCTATTTGACAAAATTTATAATAAAACAGCTTGAATTATCTACAAATATAATTCAATTTTTAAATGTTTTAAATATAAATAATAGAAAGAACTGAAAAACTGGATGGTGCATGTAGACTTTTCAGCAGAGTTAAGTATTGAAGGACTTAAGGATTCTCTCTTTATAGAATTTAGATGCATCAATTTTATTTTCTACAATAAATAATATTGAATCGTGTAATAATCTATCTACTGATTACTATTTTTTTTTTTTGTTTTTGTGGTTTTAGGCCCCTTACTGCTCGGTGAGCACAAAGAGACCAAAATGTTATATTTTGAAGGGTGTACTGGGGTTAGTGTCCCTAAATGGGCTCATAGATGTCTCAAGTAGGGCTCATAGTTTCTAGTCCCTTGTGAGGGCTCATAAAATTTACATTTTATTTGCTATGTTTAAATTTTATTCTGTATGTTACGTTTTATGTGCTGCTTAGCTAACTTACCTAATTTATATAAACAAGAAGAAGAGAAAGATAAACAAGATAGTTGCAGTATGTGACCCAGCCCCACCTAACCTAACGTCTTTTTGGATGTTTCAAAGTGGTTGACATAGAAAGTCCGCAGTGAAGAATCCAGCGATAAAGATTTCCAGCGAAAATTGGAAAAAAGAATTTGGAAGGGGCCTAATACCACTGCTGGTATTAGCTACAGCCTTCCGGGAGGACTGTAAAATTAAAGGGGCAGCTGGTCCCCATTAGGGGAAAAAAAAGGTGGAGGAAACCCAGAAAAACTCCACCAGCCCAGCTGAGAGAAAAGCCAAAATATAATTACTAAATGCCTAGGGGAAGAAAACGAAGAGGGAATGCTGGAAAACCTTACCGAGAGAAGGTGAAATAGTGTAGTAACCGATGATGAAGAAAAGATTCTCCACACAATCTCCAACAGGTGTGTAGTTTTGTTTGGTGAAGATAGCCAACGATGCTTCTTGATGAGTCTTGAAGTATTCTATTTGATTTCTTTCTAACTTGCTGTTGTAGTTTGTTGATGTTGGATGGTGAGTGTGGATCAATGTGGGCAGTGCAGTGGGGTAGAAAAGAAGTGTAAGTAGTATAACACTGGTTAAACTGATTAAATGATTAAGGAGGATGGTAGCTGCAAAAGGTTAAGTACTTGGGAAATGGAAGAAGAAACTTGTATTAGTATTTTGGTGGGCACAGGAGTAAGAATGGCAAGAATGGGTTCGGTATTAATAAGGAAGAAGGATAAAAGGATGTAATGAGAAGATATTTACAATAATTTACAATATATATATATATATGGTAAATTATTACAAATATCTTCTCATAAAAAT
>NW_019384420.1:510270-551999 GCF_000671375.1 Centruroides sculpturatus | reverse complement strand
ATGTTAAGTTCAGTGTAACATATGTGAGACATGTGTCAGGTGTGTGGATGTCGGCAGGTGGTGATGGACAGTCCACAGCTTGGTCACACATGTCGGTTGGGTGAGGTGACGGTGTCCCCGGGAGTGTGGGGGAGATTGTCCCGCCTAGTGAGGGTGTGTAGAGAGTCAGAGAGAGTGTGTGTACTGACCAGGGAGCTAACCGGAGTGAGTAGCTGTGTGGCTGGTCCAGTATTGTAACTATCAAAAAGTAGTGGAGTGCCAGAGAGTCACTCGCTGATTTGAAGAAATTAAAGTGTTTTTAATTTTTGTGTTGTTATTGTTAAAAAGAAGCGTGTACTGTGTTCTTTTTGACTGTCTATACGAAAACATTCTACACCACCACCATCATCACAACATTTGTATACAACAGATACTACGCAGTTAATTATATAGGAATAATAGGATTTTGTAGTGAGAGAAAGTACCAGAATGCGTGAATTTAATTTTACATTTTATTCTATTTTAGCTAATTACTCTATTTTCATTTGTTTAATATTTGTTAATTTTAAAAATACTTAGGCGTTTATTAAATGGGCACAGCAAGACAGCTTAATTTAATGATGGAATAGAGAACGAGAGGTTAGCATACAGCAGATTATAAGGGGTGAGGAGGGAACGCAGGCTAACCAAACAGCAACAGGTTAGATAGTTAGATAACCAGGATTTGTCTAATATTGGTAAACTTATTTGCTAGAGTCTTTAAATTTGCTTAATTAATATAGGGATTTACAGACAGAATCAAGTATGGTTTGCTTTATTTCTTATAACTTATTTACTACTGACTTGGGTCTATAATTTAAGGATGGAAAGACATTTTTGTGATATCAGCTAAGGTTAGAATATAAACTATTTCTTTTATTTCTAGGGTCTGAAACTGTGCTTAATCCTAAATAAGTGTTGCTTAAGTGACAACCTAGGGAACATTAATTTGTTTAGATTGTTACGAGACACATAGAGCTGAGCACGCTTCGCAGATAGGGACCCCCGAATCAGATCAAATCAAACCACATCAAATTTAGTTAGAATGGCGGCTGGAACAAATACAGAAAAACCCTTATAAATAATGCCTTAGTTTAAAGTTACCAATTAACGATGGATGGGATATTTTAGATAGTTTTGTGTATCAGAAGATGCTGTTAATTAGCTAGATAGAAAGAGAGAATTTGGCTAAGAAGCTGGCACAATGAAAAGTAGAAGGCTATATTAATCAGAAGGTCCGTGCACTGCTAGAAGCCGTTTAGACTTAGAGCACTAATCGACGCACATGAAGAGAGAATCGGTGCAGGAATTTGTAGAAGTTTGACTCAGTTTTACATGATATTGTAGGACCGGACAATGCCTACTTCGAGCTCCGTGTCCTAGATTTACATGGTCCTTTGGAGAACGGCATGACTGATTGTAACGTAAGCAATTAATACAAGAATGGTTCTCGGGTTCCACAGTGCAGTCATATGAAGTATGTTGGTCGGATCCACATTCGGAGCATTGAGGGTGGTTTGTAAATGTGGCCCTTGTGTGGTTGTACCCTCAGCAGATCGAGCATCTTTTGTAGTAATGGAAATCGTATATCCTCCTCGTCCTCCATCCGATGTAAAGCCTGTCTTTTTGTTCAGCTAGAGTCCTTCTGATCTCAGGTGAAGTTACTACTATCCAAGAGCACATATACATACATATATAAATTTTTTTTACCCTCCAGAAAGGCTGGTGAAACAGGGCCGAACCAGAGGTTTTATGAAATTTTTTGACATACAAATATATCAATACAGCACAAAAGTAATGATAAGAGAAGGAAGACAAAGTAAGTATTTACAATGGATGAGAAGTACAAAAGTACAAGGTATAAAAATACAAAATACAGACATACAAACAGAACATTACAAAATAGTAAAGGAAAGATGGCATGATGAGTATAGACTATGCATTAGTGAGATTTCTGATAATTTAATTAGAGACAAAATTGTGATGTGTATATGATATATTTTTATTCATTAGAATTGATTAAAGAATTTATTTCGGTAGAGGAATAGGATAAGAGGTACCAAAAACTAAGGAGAGGAATGGGTAAGAAGGTGAAAAGTAGTAATTAAGTGAAGGTGTAGTGTATGTAGTGTGTTTATAATATGTTTGTGTACATTATAATAAATCATAATAAATACTAGAAGTTATTGTAAATGTAAATTAAATTTGAACTAGGAGACTTGTTAGATAACTGGTAATTAACTAGAGACAAAATCATTAGTGATGATTTGAAAGAGGGTTCCTATTAACCTTAATTATCTCGAAGGATACTAAATATATATATAGAGATTGCTTAGTTATTAATTTAATCAAAATGAAATAGTTGGAGATTCTGTTATTAGATACTACGCAGTTAATTATATAGGAATAATAGGATTTTGTAGTGAGAGAAAGTACCAGAATGCGTGAATTTAATTTTACATTTTATTCTATTTTAGCTAATTACTCTATTTTCATTTGTTTAATATTTGTTAATTTTAAAAATACTTAGGCGTTTATTAAATGGGCACAGCAAGACAGCTTAATTTAATGATGGAATAGAGAACGAGAGGTTAGCATACAGCAGATTATAAGGGGTGAGGAGGGAACGCAGGCTAACCAAACAGCAACAGGTTAGATAGTTAGATAACCAGGATTTGTCTAATATTGGTAAACTTATTTGCTAGAGTCTTTAAATTTGCTTAATTAATATAGGGATTTACAGACAGAATCAAGTATGGTTTGCTTTATTTCTTATAACTTATTTACTACTGACTTGGGTCTATAATTTAAGGATGGAAAGACATTTTTGTGATATCAGCTAAGGTTAGAATATAAACTATTTCTTTTATTTCTAGGGTCTGAAACTGTGCTTAATCCTAAATAAGTGTTGCTTAAGTGACAACCTAGGGAACATTAATTTGTTTAGATTGTTACGAGACACATAGAGCTGAGCACGCTTCGCAGATAGGGACCCCCGAATCAGATCAAATCAAACCACATCAAATTTAGTTAGAATGGCGGCTGGAACAAATACAGAAAAACCCTTATAAATAATGCCTTAGTTTAAAGTTACCAATTAACGATGGATGGGATATTTTAGATAGTTTTGTGTATCAGAAGATGCTGTTAATTAGCTAGATAGAAAGAGAGAATTTGGCTAAGAAGCTGGCACAATGAAAAGTAGAAGGCTATATTAATCAGAAGGTCCGTGCACTGCTAGAAGCCGTTTAGACTTAGAGCACTAATCGACGCACATGAAGAGAGAATCGGTGCAGGAATTTGTAGAAGTTTGACTCAGTTTTACATGATATTGTAGGACCGGACAATGCCTACTTCGAGCTCCGTGTCCTAGATTTACATGGTCCTTTGGAGAACGGCATGACTGATTGTAACGTAAGCAATTAATACAAGAATGGTTCTCGGGTTCCACAGTGCAGTCATATGAAGTATGTTGGTCGGATCCACATTCGGAGCATTGAGGGTGGTTTGTAAATGTGGCCCTTGTGTGGTTGTACCCTCAGCAGATCGAGCATCTTTTGTAGTAATGGAAATCGTATATCCTCCTCGTCCTCCATCCAATGTAAAGCCTGTCTTTTTGTTCAGCTAGAGTCCTTCTGATCTCAGGTGAAGTTACTACTATCCAAGAGCGCTCCTGATGCTCTTCTCTTCCAAGAAAGAAGACATGTTTTATGTGATCAGGAGAGTACTTTTTATTTTCCTGTCTGAGGACACAGTCTCTGATATCCTTCTCAGACACAGCCCAGTTGACCTTTGGTATAATAATTCTCGGGTCCCTGAGCTTAGGTGTTTTTATTTCCACTTCTTTATTCTTCTGCAGTTCTTTTGATAGTTTGGATGTGCTGTCGGCATCACTGCAGCTCACAGCGAAGCTGTTTTTGATTTTCTTTATGGTGTCGACTCCGACCCCAATATTAGATGGATTTATGTCTTTTTCCAGTTTATCCATTACTTCATCTGCTTTATTCTCCTCTTTTGGGTAGATTAAAACTACCCTATCATTGGCCGTACATAGAGGTCCTTTAACCACATCCGCATAGGACTTTACTGGGGGCATGTGGTGGCACGCGAGTGCCAAAGTCCCCTGGGAACCGTTGAGCTTTTTCTGTAGTAAATCTTTTTCTTTGAGGAGGTTATTGAATGCCTTGTGTAGGCCGTCGAATATGGCGGCTGCCTCAACGATAGCGCTGCGTGATTGTTCTTTTAAATTTTTATTAAAATTTCTGCTTTCTTCCATAGCGGACAGAGCACACTTTAGCCGCCAGTGGAATATATGGCTGGCTTTTTCGGGGGACCATTCTGATGCTAGTTCTTCCTTGTTGGCTGAACTAATATATTCTGATGCTGGTTCTTTCTTGCCGGGCAAACTAATGATATATTCTGATGCTAGTCCTTTCTTGCCAGTGGACATAATATTTCTTTATTGTAGAAGCTCCAGACGACTTCAAATAGATGTCTATGTCAGAATGAGACCATGGCTTTATTGTAGAAGCTCGAGACAACTTCGAATAGATGTCTATGTCCGAATGAGACCATGGCTAGAATCATCTACTGACTACTATGACACAGTATCTCCATCCTTACTTTCCAGTTTGAATTATACATAATTTGTATCATGTTACCTTTGCCTGAGAGATTGAAAAAATAAATTCAAGATTTATCTTTATTGAATTTTGCATTAATTTGAACAAACTAAAACCATGAATATTCTATATATTAATTATACTGGAAATCATAGTTTCTTATTATTCAAATGTCATCTACACAAATGTTATCTTTGAGTAAATGACATTTGGATAACAATTTAATACAATATATCTTCCTATATATATAGGAAGATATAAAAATAATAATAAGAAACTATGATTTCCAGTATAATATATATATATATATATAGTTTTACATATAATTTTTTTAATACAGATATATATTAAAAAAATTATATGTAAAACTATGAAAAGAATTGAATATGAAACCAATAATTTACTATTCTCAAATAGATAAAATAAAACTATGACATACTTTTCTAAATCCTTAAGATTTGAAAAATTAATTTTACATTCTTCTTTAAGTTTCTTAATTTTTGATATCTGAAACATTCAAAATAAATATATTTAGGATTTGATTTAGAATTAAATACTTAGTCATATATAATGATTTTTGCCAAATATTTAGTGTTTTTATATATCAAGTAAGAGTAATTAAAATATTTCTACTGAAATCTATCTAGAGAGATATGTAGCAATCCAAATGCAACTAAATCTAATATAGTGACATATGGAAAACATTTTGATAAAAAAAAAATTATCAAAACTTGCCACTATGACACCTTTGGTGCTGAAAGCAACAGCTTATTTGTAGTATAAGTTGCACACTTATGCAATATAGAGAACTTAGTAATGCTAAAAATACTGCTCAATGTGTCCCCATTCCGAAAATGTAAAATCTGAAGGTGATGAACAGTTTGTTCAATGGCTAACTATTGATTCTATACAGTGCTTCTCACATGCAGTTGATACTGTCTTTCAAGACTTTCAAATTTGGAACATGTTTACAATAAATCACACTTTTTAAATGTTCCACAACCAAATATCACATGGATTAAGATCTAGAGAACAAGATGTCCACACAATAGGAAATGCCCAACTAATCACTCTGTTACTGGTGAAATGTTGAGAAACTATGTATGCAGTATCTGATGTGTGTAAGTACTCCATCTTTCACAAAAGTGGTTGACTCAAAACATTGCTGCTGTTGCAGTTGGGGTATAACAAAAGTGTTAAGCATCTCTAAATATCTCTGAGTCTTCATAGAACATGTCACAGGCCCATTGGGACTAGCTTTTTCAAAGTAGAATGGTCCAAGAATAAGTGTGGCTGTGAATCCACACCAGACTATAACTTTAGGTGAATGCAGTGGAATGTTGGAAAACATGAGGGTTTAAATGGCCCAAATACAATATTATGAGTATTCACTGTTCCAACTAGGTAAAAATATTCTTCATTGCTCAACAGGATCTTCCTTGGTCACAGGTCAATGCAAAGGTCTGTTGGGTTTTCTGTTGATGACACGTACAAGATTGCAAAATGGCAAATACTATTGCTGTGATACTTCACTTTAATAATCTTGCAGGCTCATTAACTATTCAATAACTATGGTGGTAACATTTTCAATGACTTGTGAATTGGGTTGACTTTCCAGACATCCAGTTTTCTCAAATCAAATGATTGTTCTCATGAGGCTTATGGAGTCAATGGTTCTTGGCATAAATTCTTATGATGGCAAAATTCCTAAAATGCAGCAAAAAAATTGCTTCACAAGCAATTTATTTTTCAACAAAATGATGGCCATTGTAGCTGGTATGAACGGTATTCAATAGATAGTTGTGGCCACTTTTATATCCAGATCTCTGCTGTAACACATACTTATGCAAAGGAAACTGTTATTTTGTTGTTTTCAGTGCCAAAAGTGTCATAGTGGTGAGTTTTGGTACTCATTTTCTTTTATATAGAAATGTCTTCCACATGTTCTGAAATGTCACAATATCAAATTTGGTTGCATTTGGACTACTAAAAATATCTCTAGACAGTGTTAAATAGGAGTACTTTAATTATGATTGCCTGGTACATCAATATGAAGAAAGAAATGGGAGAGAAGAGGATAATTATGCTACATATTAACTAACTTAATAATATTAGTTATATTAATATAATTCTGATTAGTACTTAGCATAAATTTACAAAGCATTAAACTTTTTACTGCATTCTCAATATCTTAAACTTTAAAAAAGGTATTGTCCAAAATATAAAAATGCTTTGATATATATCTAAAAAATTGCAGTATTTTTGTAAAGAATTTTTAAAAAGAAAATCCTAAAATAATTATGATAAGATAGGACTATATTATAAAATTCTGAGTGAAATAGTGACAGTCTATAATGGAATATTTAAAATATGTGAAATATGTTTCAGGGGTTTAGTATAGGAAATTACTAATATATCTTTATCAATAATTACAGATTTATAAAATGTCTTAATAATATATGATATTGGCATAATTAGATTTTTACTTTAGATAAATGCAATAAATAATATCAAATATATAACAAAATAAAAGTTATTACCATATGTTTTTGTGTATAATGCCATACCATATACCCCATGTCTATGAAAAGTGATTGCTCTAAGTGTGAGTTCAGAATAGTTATTTAAAATAAGCATGTAACCCACCAAACTGCATAACCCACATCCTTTTCAAATTGTCTTTTAAATACATAACCCACAGGTTATACATATGAAAACACAATAATCATTCTAACTATTCAGGTAAAAAAAACTATTGTTATATGGCATATTATAGAAGCACATCAAGTTACCAATAAGTAAAATGTTGCTTGTTAAAAACTGTAATAAAAAAAATACATAAGTTAGTTAATTATTTCATAAATTAAAACATTATTAAGAAAATGTTTATAATCATTTTAAAATTGCATCAGGCTTCTAAATACTGTAAAATTATATTTTAATAAATTTAGAAAATGTATATAAAAACTAATGTACAAAACATGTTTCCATATGTAGGAAAAGAAACAAGATACAAATAAACAAAATAAATTTCATCCTAAATAAAAACTGAATTCACACTATTTAGATTCATACTGAATGTTCCAATTAGAAAGTCCATTAAGACAGCCAAACCTGAGTTTTAGATATCCTGTTGGATTTACGATTTAAATATCTGAATTTATACTTTGTCACTAACAAATCAGTCACTTAGCATTATTTTATTATCAAAAAAATTATATTTATTAATAGAAAATTTATATGTAAAATTTAATAAAATTTCATAATAAGTCATTTATATTGATAATAAATGTTACATTTATTATAAATATGACTTATGATGGCCAGATGGCCAAGTGGTTAAGGTGGCAGCCTACTGCTCTAGGGGACTCAGGATCAAATCCAGACAGATTGAAAAATCCCCATGTATTATTTGTGGGTGGTCCAACCAAACATGTCGGCTCTGTCCCCCACCACCTGGCCACTCCACCTCATTGTGGGCTTGGCCAAACCCATAATGAACTTGCTTAAAAAGTCTCTTAGTGTCCACAGAGCAGTGGTCGACAAAATATAACATCTGCTGGAGGATCACAAGTATGTCCTGGGGTCAGCCTGGACATTTCAAAAGCATTTGATAGTGCTTGGTGGCCCCTAGTTTTACATCGTTTACATCAGATAAATTGCCCTCATAACATCTACAAACTATTATGTGACTATTTGACAGATCGCAGTGCTATTTTATGTTATGGACAACATCAGGTCATCAAACCCATCACTAAGGGATGTCCACAGGGGTCTGTCATAGGACCCCTTTTGTGGAACATTACATTCGATGCTTTTCTTAGTGAGAACTTTGGGCAAACTAGCAGTTATGCTTATGCTGATGATGTCTTCTTGCTGCTGGGGGGCCGGTCTAGGTCTGACCTCGAGGGTAATGCCAACAACATGCTTCAGCATGTCAGCAATTGGGGTGTAAAGCATAAGCTATATTTCAATCCTGTTAAAACCAAAGCAATAGTGTTTAATAAATCAGGTCATCCCAATCTGTATCGACGTCCTCCGCACATCAAGATGCAGGGCAATACAATTAAAGTGGAACAGACCCTAAAATATCTTGGGGTTATTTTGGACTTCCGCCTGTCCTGGGATAGGCATATTGACTACATTACAAACAAGACTGGATTAGTTATGCAGTCTTTTTCGCAGGTGGCCCGGAGAGACTGGGGCCTCTCTAGCGACGCTATGTCTATAATTTATGATAGTATCTACATACCGGTGATTACCTACGCGTGTGGCACTTGGGGGTGGGCCACACGCAAAGTTCATCCTAAAAGAAAGCTCGTCTCCTCCCAGCGTCGTGCCTTATTACTCATCACAAGAGCATATAGAACAACTAGTAATAGTTCCCTCCAAGTCCTGGCAAAAAAGCCACCTATAGACCTTTCTATCCTACAAAAGCGACGACTTCGACAATTAAAATGGGGAGGGACAGTAGAGATTACTTCGTGCACCATTAATTATAATGACATCGAGTGGCCTTCCTCTTTTAAAGAAACTCGCTCACCAGGAGAAACTTCTGTATGCAAATTTACCAGTTCTGAGAATGCCGATATACACGTATTCACGGACGGCTCTCGTATCAATGATAATGTTGGGAGTAGTTTTGTCGCTTATATAAATAATATTGAGGTCCACCACCAAATGTACAGACTTGACAGCAGGTGCACCGTGTTTCAAGCCGAGCTATATGCTATAGGGATGGCCATTGACTACATTAATCACAACTACAGTAATATTCATGTGCACATACACACTGATTCTCGGTCAGCTCTAGATCTGCTGCAGAGCAACAAGTTACATCCTCTGGCTGATTACATTAAAAATGCAACCCAATCTTCTGAATGCACCTTTACCATCACATGGATAAGGGCTCACCAGGGAGACACTGGAAACGAGAGGGCAGACTCCCTGGCTAAGGATGCAGCCTTGAACGGTTCTTTACAGATCACCTATAACAAGATCAGCCTGCGATCGTTACACCACCTTCTCTGGAATGACACAATAGAACTTTGGCAAAACACTTGGAATCATAACTCTGAACATATCACCTACAAGTTTATCCCAGATCTTAAGACAATTTTTAAAAATAAATTGGCATACTCCAGACTACTGTACATCGCAAATCTTTAGTAACCATGGAAAATACCTGAGCTATCTTGCTCGTTTCACAAACAGATCTTCTGAGCGGTGCCCAATTTGTAACACAGAAGACGGTGCCTTACATTATCTATTTGATTGTGTCATCTTAGACCGTGATCATCTCGAACTGCAACTCCTCTTACAAGAAGTTGGTGTTATGTGGCCCTGTCGCCCTTCGGATATCTGGCGCACTAAAGAGATCTTCTACACCTTCAGGAAACTGGCAAGGCAAATTAACTTTGTCACGCACAAGATTATTAACAGTTAACTCTTCTTGTACTTGGACATTTCCATTTGCTTGTTTCTCCCATGTGTATTGTTCACTCCTACATGCGTTAAGATTGTCTTGATAAAATTAATTTATCTGTATTTTAATGTTACAGTAAACATGTCTGTTTGTCCTCCCTGTATGTTCTACACGCGACAAGAACTGTCGCATTCCTTAATTCAATTTGTTTTTCTCTTTTATTGTTAAAAAACCTATGTATAATGTCTTTCAGTTTTGATGTATTTATCTTGTATACTACTGCTAATTTTGATGTTCTTCCTCCCTGGTAATGCCTACAGCGGGACCAGGGCATGTACAACTCATTTGGTACAAATAAATAAATTGATTGATTGATTGATTGTCCACAGAGCAGAAAGAGTTAAAAAATATATATGACTTATTATGTTTATAACAGCAATAATGTAACACATTATCAATTATTAACAATTTCTTATAGTTACTAATTATAATGATCAGTAATATTAATTATGGATATTATTGATCTCTTATATAAACAAATATAAATTATTAATATACCACTGAAAATGGGAATTATAAATCTTCAAAATATTAATAATTATATAATTTCACTTAATATAATAAATTTATGGCTATTATTTAATTTAATTATAAAAACAATATTAAAATTAATATAATTTTTAAATTAAATAATTTTACCTCTTTCCTAAAATAAGCAGATAATCTCATTCTATGACCAGTTTGAAAATTAATAATCTAATAAAAAATAAATTATAGTTATATATATTCTTATGAATTTAACTTAATTTTAAAAATTGTATAATTGCATTGGATAATTTAAAACTTACATTTCTTTAAAAATATTAATTTAAAATGTATATGTATTGTAGATTTATATAATTTTACATTAAAGATAAAATATATAAAATCCATTTAAGAATTCATAAAATATAAATTTATTAAATCTGAAATCATATAAATCTAAATTATATATATACTAGCGAACCCTGCCATGCGTTGTTGTGGCTCAAAATGTATCTATTATAAATGTGTAACACATCCCTCGTGGAGGGGGGAGAATTTTTTGAAAAATCCCTTCTTATTGTACATTCTCTTGACATACCCTATTAAAACGCAATCAAAAATGCAAAACACTGCATCTAAAATAGTATAATACAAGCCAAGTTCTTCATGGTAATCCTTAATCCTGTCCCTCTCCCCCGCAGGGGAAATATCGAAAAATCCCTTTTTAGTGTATATTCTGTTGACATACCCTATTAAAATGCAAAAAACCGCATCTAAAATAGTATAAATAGAAGCAGAGTTCTTTACGGTAAGCCTTAATCCTGTCCATCTCCCCCCCAGTGGGGGAAATTTCGACACATATCTATATATATAATCGAGATGAGTTGATGATAATAATAATAATAATAATAAGCATAGAGCCCAAACTTGAAAGTTGAAATTTGGTACATAGTTAGGGTACGTCACAAAAACGCACACTAAGAAGGGATTTTTCGGAATTTCCCCGTGGTTGAGAGAGATAGGATTAAGGTTTCAACAATGGAAGTGCTAAGTAACAATGGAAGTGTTAAGAATGGAAGTGTCAACAATAAACGTGTCAACAATGGAAGTGTTACATAACAATGGAATTGCTAAGAGAAAGCGACGTGCAAGACGCAGATGCAGTTTTTTTTGTTTTGCAGGAAATCGAACATAATTTTAGACCCGTCCAAAAATTTTGTAATTAGTCTAGAAACAGGGGAAAATGGTGCATTCTGTGAAAACAGATAGTGAAGATATTACGTTATACTGTAGTCAACCTTATCATTACTTTTGCCCGAGCAACGCCGGGCCTACCTGCTAGTATTATATAAAAACACGTGTGTCAAAATTTCAAAGGAATTGGTAGGAATAAACGAACATTACATTTTTATTTATATAGCTAGATATAGGGTTGGCAACTAAGTGATTGCGGATTTTGTCAATAGGTGGCCTTAGCACATTTTTTTGCTTTGTCATCGTGTTCAAAGCATTTAACCTATATTATTTTCTTGTTGTTTGGACTTCCACCTTTAATTTAGTAAAAAAATTGTATCGATTAGTTATTAAGTTTCATTTTTATCCCAATTTAAAAATGGAAGAACAAGACGTGCATTTCAGACATATTTTATTGTATTATTTCCGAAAAGGCAAGAACGCATCACAAGCACACAAGAAGTTATGTGCTGTATATGGAAATGAAGCCTTGAAAGAAAGGCAGTGTCAAAATTGGTTTGCCAAATTTTGTTCTGGTGATTTTTCAGTGAAAACTGAAAAATGCTCAATGATCTGGCCGTCCAGTTGAAGTTGATGAGACCCATATCAAGGCCATTATCGATTGAGATCGTCATAGCACAACGCATGAGATTGCACAGAAGCTCAATGTATCACATACATGCATTCAAAAAAATTAAAACAGCTTGGCTATGTCAAGAAACTGGATTTATGGGTCCCTCATCAGCTTAAGGAAATTCATTTGATGCAATGTGTTAGCATCTGCAATTCACTTCTGAAACGCAACGATTGATCCATTTCTGAAACGACTGATTGCTGGCGATGAAAAGTGGATAGTTTATAGCAACGTTAATCAGAAAAAATCGTGGGTGATGCGAGATGAACCAGCCCAGATGACACCAAAAGCTGAGATTCGCCAAAAAAAGATTATGCTGTCAGTTTGGTGGGATTATAAAGGAATTCTATACTTTGGACTTTTACCAAGAAACCAAACGATTAATTCAAATGTGTATGTTCAACAAATCGCCAAACTAAGCAATGCAGTTCAAGAAAAGCAGCCAGAATTGGCAAATTGTAAGGATGTTGTTTTCCAGCATGATAATGCAAAGCCCCGCACATCTTTGGTCACTCACCAAAAATTATTGGAGCTAGGTTGGGTGTGTTATCACATCCACCATATAGCCCTGACCTTGCGCCTTCAGATTACCATTTATTTCGTTCCATGCAGAACTCCTTAAATGGTAAAATTTTTAATGATGCTGATGATGTAAAAACACATTTAATTCAGTTTTTTGCTGGCAAAAATCAGAAAGTTTTATGAACATAGAATTATGACACTGCCTGAAAAATGGCAAGAGGTCATTGACAAAAATGGACAATATCTAATTGAATAAAGTTATATTTTTAAGCAAAAATTTTGAATTTTCCTTCTTATTTAAAATCCGCAATCACTTAGTTGCCAACCCTATAGAAGATGATTTACTTTAGTTCATCCTCACAGAAAAGCAAACTTAGGGCATCATACTCGTAGCACCATCTGTTGGACATAAAAGCCTTAACCCCAGTTGATATCTTTTAATTTATATGAATGTTTAACGGAATAATGTACAGCCTATGTCCACCCTGAAGTTCCATTGTAAATATTGGTGAAAGAATTTTTGAAATCGAACAAGTAGTTTTGGAGATTAGCCCTTGCATACAAACTTACAAACATTACCTCTTTATAATATTAGTATAGATTTTTAATAAAAAGTAAAATACAGCTGGATACGAGTCCAATTTTGCTTGCCATGTCCAATCACCAGGAACAACTATTTCCATTGCAAAGACAACTTTTCTTTAGAGGCTATGCCTCTGCACAAATATGTAAACAGTTTAAAATGTTCACAGACGACAATCCCAACACAATTAAAAATATAATATTTCTTTGTAGAAAAGGGCTGGCAGAGTTACAATTTAATAAAAAGTAAAATACAGCTGGATACAAGTCCAATTTTGCTTGCCATGTAACTCTGTATGTATTAAATTGTAACTCTGCCAGCCCTTTTCTACAAAGAAATATTATATTTTTACTTGTGTTGGGATTGTCACCTGTGAACATTTTAAACTGTTTTACATATTTGTGCAGAGGCATAGCCTCTAAAGAAAAGTTGTCTCTGCAATGGAAATAGTTGTTCCTGGTGATTGGACGTGGCAAGCAAAATTGGACTCGTATCCAGCTGTATTTTACTTTTTATTAAATTGTAACTCTGCCAGCCCTTTTCTACAAAAAAAAATTAGTATAGATATGCAAACTTTAAATAAATTTATGTATTGCATAAATTAAATGTATGCAATATATGTAAGTAATTGAGATTTAATAAGTTACACTGATTCTGTAATTCTGTAAAATAATTTTATTTTTCTTTACATACTATTATAAGTAATTTTGAAATTTTATATATAATTTATTCACAGAATGTCTATATTTGAAAAATAAAATAGGAACTGAAAATTATTTATTAACAGTCATTTTAATTAATCAATGTTTTATTAGGTTAATTATTCAACTTCTGATTCCAAATAAATGCATTTTAATGTGTTTAAAGTTGATTTTCTTATATGATTTCAATTATTTTTTCATTATTTTATATTATACAGTATTATTAATTGCTGTTATTTTTTGTTACTATTTTTAATTATTTTTTATACTTACTTGTTGTAACTGCTTCATATATTTTTTCAATAAATCTTGAGGATCCATAAAATATATTTCAACATCAGGTTTCATCTAATTTAAAAATAATTTGAATAAAATTTTTTTATAATCCTTAAGTTTTAAATTTTAACTACCAGTATATTATTTTCATGTTTTAAGATAAATAATAATTTTTAATAGTTAAAAAAAAAAAAAGACTATATATAAAATTTAAGAATATTGAAAACAGAAAATGGTGGTTAATTTTTGGAGGTGTGTTGTAAACAAATATGTAAGCTAATGAAATCATATTACGAACAATGAATTGGCTAACAAACACTTAAAATTTCGCTAGAAGTTTGCTCTTTCATCACAGGCTGCCGAAAACTAAGTAAATTATTATGTGGATGTAAACTTCATCTTACACTCCAACAGTTTAATGAAAGAAGAACATATCACTATTTAGAAATTTGCAAATACTTAAGATTGAGGAA
This sequence comes from Centruroides sculpturatus, assembly GCF_000671375.1. Lineage (NCBI taxonomy): Eukaryota > Metazoa > Arthropoda > Arachnida > Scorpiones > Buthidae > Centruroides > Centruroides sculpturatus. Next base: position 536,987 of record NW_019384420.1, on the reverse strand, counting down.
TAAAGATTTAAATTACAATTGCAGGAAATGCATCCTCAGAATGTGAATCAATCTTCCAAATCTACAACAGAAAATTCCATTTTTCAGTGTTCCGTTTCCAGCTGCATGTATGCCGACGGTATGGAAAGATATTTCATGTCATAAAAACTATTGAAACAGCATTTCACTAAAGTCCATGCAGAAAAGAAGTATTTACAATGAAATCCCAGACATGTTTAATAGGCAACATGTCTGGTGAATGGGCAGGCCAAGGAAGAAGTGATATCTATTGTGCTGAAATCTAGAAATTTCTAGGAAAATGTGGATAGGCATTGTCCTGTTGAAATACATCTCCAGGAATGTGTTGAAGAAAGAGTTCAGGCTTCACAACTTCTCTGATGTAGCAGTTGCTGCATCACAATTCTGAGCAGCCAAGATTGTCCATGATATGCAATAGCATCCCAGACCATCATGCCTTGTGATTGCCCAGTATGACACTGGATAATGCATTGTGAAAGATGGCATTCACCTCTATAGCATGTAACACGTACTTGGCCATCACTGTACTCTAAATAGAAGCAGGATCTATCAGAAAAGACAATTAGTTGCCAATTGGCATGCCAGTAGCTGTGTTGATGAGTCCATTGTAGCTGCAGGTGTTGATGGTTTTGTATCAGGGGAGTCCTGCACAAAGGAATTCTTGCATGGTGCAGCAGATGTTGGCAAACTGTGGATGCAGACAATGGCACACCTGAAGCAGTGTTCCAATGTTGTGTCAACTGTTGAGATGAAGCTGTATGATCTGCAATTGTCATACAGATGAGGTGTCTGTCATCACATGCTGACATAACATTTCATTGTCCACTGCCAGATTTGTGACTTGTCTGGTACTCTTCAACCCACTGCTTCTACACTCATATCACTGTCATGGCATTATGCCCCATGAGCTGCAATTTTGTGATAAAAAAAATTCCCCTTCACACAGGCCTATCATTCGCTCCTGTTCAAACTCCATAACTGGCTCATATGATGCCCTTAGTTGTTGAAAAGGCATACTGACTTCTAATGAAACATTTACCAGTTACAGACAATGATACACCACTTCTAACTTTCTGCTACTGCCCTCTATTCATATCTATCTGTTCAGAGGATGCTTCTTAGCCTATTCATGCACTATCACTCTAATATTCTAATCATTTGCATGTCATGCCCTACTTTTTATTTCCTGTAAGTTTCAATTCACTTGCATGATTCCTTCATGGTATTGCAATTTTTACAAACAATTTTTACAATGTATTTTATTAAAATATAAGACTGACATGAGAAAACTGTCCCTTGTTAAGATGCTTTCCTGATACATCACAATCCAATGGTATACAACAAAACTAATGTTTAATAGCCATAAGACTCAAATTTTGCATATCAAAAGCCACACACTTAGCACATTGATACATGGTCAATGCCTTTTCACTCTTGTCAAAAGCCAGAACTACCCACTAAAATGTCATCTTCTCTTATCATTGTGGCAAAAACTTCTTTCAACTAATATGTTTATGACACAGATTTCAAATTACCCCTACTCAAACAGATTATTTTATAAACTTATTTCAAAATATTAAAGAAATCTGCTAAAGAGGAAAAACAAAGTAAAAAGAAGTGTGGTCTGAAGACCACATGTTCTGTTGTGTGACCAACTCCTTGGTCTGGATGAGCATGTTTGATGACAACCAAAGAACTTGGATCAAGGAGAAATATCACACATACTCAACAGAAGAAGTGGGACTTTTTGGAAGGAAAGAGAGATGATGTGTAGATGAGAGAGTCGCAAATTTATTTCCTTTTTTTTATGTTGTTTCTTTTGTTTTAATATCTGTTATAGCGAATGAACAGAGAGAACTAAAATGGACTTTAAGTTCCTTGCATTGGAGTCGTAGAGTGCTTGATTTATTTCTTCAAAGTTTTTTTTTTTTTTATTCTTGCATGAGGAATATTCTAAAGATTGAGTGCTTCTCCACAGAAGCAATAAAGAAAACATTCAACCTAAATTTATATTTAGGTACTTTTTGGTTGTACTGTGAAGAGTTTGAGAGTCCTCTCCATTTGGAAAGAATTTAAAAATGAAATAAAATTAAACAGTATATTGCATATAACAGACTTATTCTGTACGTATTCAGTTCCTCCTTAGTCTATTGTTTTTTGTTACTCTACATACCTATATTGTAAAATTTAAAAACAGATGTTATGAAAAAAATAGTGTTTTTTTTATAAAACCCATCTTTTTTAAAATGCTCTGCATAGATTTGCTTTTAATGCAATTTTAATTTGTAAAGCATTGATATTGATATTTTTTTCATTATAAATAATTTATTGTTCTTGTAATTAATAGATAATAAATTTTTGTTATTATGTAAAAAATGAAGAAAATACATTTGCTACCAGATTGGATATGCAAACCACAGTGAAAAGCCAACATTGGTTAACATTCAATATATATGTTTCATTTCTCTAGATTTAATAAAATAGTAAATATTAATGTATCCTACTAAGTTACTACTCAATATTAATAAATTAAATTAATTATTGCTTGCCTATTTTGTTATAATAAAGCAATTCACAAATTTATCATTAGTAGAATATTTTTGAAAACACACTTCTTCATTTTTAATATATATATATATATAATGAACAAGACGAATAATTTAAAATAAAGTATAGGAATTTAAAAATTCCTAAATACAATAAAAATACAATAAAAAATAAAAATACAAAATGTTTTTTACTAAAATAAAAACACAAAAGGCATAACAACAACTCAATCCCTAATATATCTGTAGTTTTCTTGCTACATACAGTCTATAGTAAATTGAACTTTTCAATCATGTCAAAAATATTTTGGAGTCAGAGATTAAATGAATACACAAGAATTGATATTTAATTATTAATATAATTGACTTTTAATTTATAATTAATTTTGGTAAAATGATATCTAATATCAGCCATGCATTTTACCAAAGTCTTATTATATAAAGCCATGCATTTTACCAAAGTCTTATTATATAATGTATAATTATATAATGTAATCAATGCAAAATTTAAGAAAGATATTTTAATTTACAGTATATTGTAGAGACATACTTGATCTTTAGAGTATTCCCCATGCAGGAACAAAACAAAAAGAAACTTCAAAAAAATAAATCACATACTCTATGACTCTATGATAATGCAAGGAACTTAAAGTTTATTTTAGTTCTTCCAACCACTTCTCTGTCCTTTCACTATAACAGACACTAAAGCAAAGGAAACAACACACACAAAAAAAACTTATGATTCTCTTGTCTACACATCTTCTCCTTTTTCTTTTTCCCAAAAAAAAGTCCCACTTCCTCTGTTGAGCATGTGCGATATCCTCTCTCCTCCTTGATCCGGGATTTTTGGTCGTCATCGAGAATGCCCATTCCTTCTTTACTCTGAGGCCTACCCAAGGGGCTCGTTATGAGCTGGTTATGCAACAGAATTCAGTAATATTCATATATGTTAAACAAAATATGTTAAATGGTGAGTTATCAAGGAATCATACAACGTTTATTTATAAAATATTATGTTTTTGTTAATTTTTTTATTAAATGAAAATAAAGACATTAAAAATAAGTTACTTACTTGAGTAGTCAGATGAATTGTTGTACATGAATTTCCACATATTTGACAGTTCATTTGTGATCCTTGAAAATAATAAATTATAAGAAATGTAATTAATATAGTTAAGATACATTCAATTAAAATTATCAAGTTATTGGATAATAAATCAGTACCAGTAGCACAATCATTACAGTAAATATGACCACAGCTAGTTAATAAAAATCTTTTTCCACTTCCTAATAAACTAAAACAAGTATTGCAATGGACCCAATCTGTCATCTTTATAATCTATTAATACAATATAAAAAAATAAGTAATGTTCATTGTTAAATATAATCAGAAATAAAAAGGTTCCATTTTTTAATATAATATAATGTCATTTAAAATATATAAATAAAGAAGAAACAGCTCTTATTTTATAATATATAAAATAAGAGTTCTTCTTGTTTCTTCTTTATTTATATAAATATATAAATAAAGAAGAAACAGCTCTTATAAGTGCTTTTCTGAAGATGAATCTTTGGGTTTGGAAATGTTTGGAATACTGTTAAAGTCTGCTTCCAAGCAATTTCTTATTGTTTTTCTATTTGGAATTTATTTTATTACATAAATTAAATTACAGTTATAATTTTTATATTAAAATCATTCTTATGTAAGATTTGTTTTTATAATATAGGAATATTTGTTTTTTTTTCATTAAAATAACTTTTTATGTCTTAAAAATTTTTAATGATATTACTAATTTACTAACTGATCAGAATGAAAAGTAATATTTCTAATCCAGCCAAATTTATCTTTTAAAAATAATAATTCTGGGCTTGGAAGAATTAATTTAAATAGAATTCAACATTATATATTATAATGATTCTATTTCTTAGTAAATTTATATAATGTAATAGTTTAGTATAAATTAAAATTATTAATTATTTCTATAAAAGAACATATAATAATTCTATAAACTATAAATTTACAAGAATATAATAAAATAAAATATATTAAAAATGTATGTATTTATATATATATTTATGGAAATTTAATATCTCTCAATTAAATTTTAAAATAAACGACTTCAAACCACTTAACACTGCGTTTCGTGGATTGTTAAATTTTAAAATAATTTTTCTTTTTTCTTTTTTAATTAGTAAAAATAGTTATGTAAATTAAATGTAATATGATATAAGAAATCATTATATTGCAAAACACTTTCAAGTAATGTTATATATTTTTATGGATAACTTTTGAAATTTTTGAAGTTTTTATTTTTTAATAGTATAATATTTGATTTTTATTAAATATTTAAATGAAAAATATCTAAAATCATTATTACAATAATATATGTGAAAACTAATAATTTTTTTAATTTGATACATGGATGTATTTTTACTAAACACTTTTATTTAGTTTGCTATGTAATCCCAAAAGCTAACTCAAATTTCATCCATTCTTAATTAAAATAGAAGGCTGGAACTTTGATCTAACAAGTAAGTCTTATGACAATATCTTTTATAGATATTTTAGAGGGGTGGCCTCATCTACACCATCCTCCCCATTCCAAAACCAAATAAACATAATTAAATGTAGAATTTAATTGTGATATATGCATATGTAAATGCATTGTAGTGATTGTGATATATATGGTGAGGATGGGATGAGTCTCCACCCCAATCTTGAAAAACATGACCAATAAAAGCATTTTTTTTTAATTTTTTAAAATATATAAAAAATTTATTTCATTAATATGCTTTTATAAAAATGAAAAACAAAACAATAATATAATATGAATGTCAGATTATTTATATGGTTTTCTGAAATTTTTACACTTTTTACATAAATATTAAAAGAGTTTTACTGTAATTCATTCAAACGGATAAATATAACTTAAACCATAAAAACTTACAATAAAACTTTTAGGAGGTTTATTCCATAAAAGTTCATGCTAGTTTGTAAGGTTTTTGATTTAAATTTATTGATTATATCAGAGAAAATCATTTAAAATAATGTATTATAAAATATTTTTAAATAGTAGTTAAGATAATTTCTTTGTTAGTTATATATAAAATAGATTTATTGATCTAATTTTCATATTAAAACCAATAAATCATGTGGCTATTAGATTAGATGTATATAGCCAATGTATTTGATCTATTGTTTAAATAAGATAAAAATTCATCCAAAATACTTAATCTTAATTAAAAAATTTTTAATGTATAATACATTTCATTAGTAATTTTTGATTGAAATTTTGATAATATTTAAGTTTAAGAAATCATCCAAAGTTTTGACATTTTGTTTAGTGCTAAAATTAGAAATATTCTAGAATCATAAAAGTTTATACTTGTAGGTTATTTATTTTATAATAATTATTTAATTTTAATTTTGTAAATTTTTTAATTATTATAAGAAACAGTAATAATTACTAATTTTTCTAATTTTAGCATAAACGGATAATATAAAATAATTAAATTTCTAAAATTCCTAAATAATTTGTATATATATTATAATCTATATATAAATTATGTTATGAACTTTACTCTTAAAATAATTTTGATATAGTGTATTATAAATTTATATTAAATATATATACATATATATTATGTAAAGTACATATACATAATGTGTAATACATACATATATGCAGTGGCATGTTATAGCTTCATAGAGCCCAGGTGAATTTGAATTAGGGGGCCCAAGTAGTACTGATTTAAGTCATTTTTCTGGGAAAATATCTTCTTGTCTTGTATCAGTTAGTTGGGCATGAGCTTCTAGGTTATATCATCCAATGGTAAAGTGCGACATAATTGTCATGTAATAGTAGTTGAGTGTTTATGATGGTCATTATGCAGCGAATAATGTCTTATGGGAGGTCTTTTAAGGGTAACGGGTCCCAATTCAGGTGGAGAAAACCCCGGAAAACTCCACATGGTCAGCCCGTCTGAGTGAGGAACAAACCCACAACCGAATTCCCAGTGTCCAGGGAACAGAACTGCTTGGCCACTGGTGGGCCAAATATTTTCTTATAAAAGATTGGTTTGTGGCCACCTGTTGGTGGCCCCAGACAATTGCACTTTTTGCCCATAGGATAATGCACCACTGCATATATATCATGTAATATATACATATAATATTAAACTGAATTATTAATGTCATATGTATTGTGTACACAAATATATGTATTATACACATGTAAATTATAGTAATAGATATATGTATATATATATATATATATTACGTATCTACATCTATTACATGTTTTAAAGGAATAAATTTTTACATAACTTCTTGAAATGATAAAAAAAATTCGTAAAAATTCACAATAAATTATTAATTTAGAGAAAAAAGAAACACCTGCACCATGAACCTTCTCCCTTAACAATCATTGGACAGAAGTTAAAACAGAGAAATAATACAACTATTAATGTAAAATAATAATAATAAAAAATACTTAGTTTAATAATAAACATAATATAATAATACTAAAATTTAAATAAACAGTAAATTTCATTTAAAAAATTTTGAATTTAATAATTATTTTACGACGAAAAGTTTACCGTGTTACGTAATAAGCCTTACACGTCGTCTGCTAGAGGGAAATTAATTTAAATTTGAATTTTAAAAGTTATAATTATTTTAAATAATTTTAAAAAAAATATATTAAACATGCAATAATTTATATTAAAATAAAGAAAAATTCGATAAATTATACAATTAAACGTATTCTGAAAACTTTTTTTTTAATTGTTTTTAAGTTAGAAAGTGTAATTATAGTTTTAAAAGCTAAATCGAATTAATTTGTCTGTAATTTAATAATTATAAAATGTTTTTAAAAACGAATTGGTTTTTTTAAATTATCATTTACACGCGTTAAAATTAATATAAATAGAACTTAACACGAATTAACAACAAAAGTACTATTTATGATGTAATTGGTTAAAAGATTCATTTCTTTACTAACGAAAACCAATCAAAACGCTTCTCTACGTGTGATGACGTCACACGGGATTAGGGTCGTTTGGAAACAGTGTTAAGCACGATCTGTCATTTCATTATTTGTTATGTGAGGGAGTTTATAGAAGTGATTTGGGGGCGAAAAAGGACTTTTTTAACGCTTTTATATTAAGGAACGTATAAAAATGTCGCGATTTAAAGTGACTCGATTCATTTCTTCATCCCGAGATAAGAATTATGGATCAACTTCGGACGACAATTACACAATGAGGGACGTTGACTCTTTCGGTAAGAAAATTCATTTTAAGGCAAAATTAATGAAAAAAAAAATAATAAAAAAATAAAAGAAAAATATTATATACACAGAATTTAATCATTATAAAATTAGAATGAATCGAATTTATAAGTTACATTAAAAACTGGTTTTTCTAGTAGTGTGTGTGATCCTGTGTTCCTGTGTTAAAATATATACTTCTATGAGTAGAAATGTACATATTGTCTAATATTACTATTTACTACTGAAATAACAAAACACATAAGTATTGTTAATAAACAATATCGTCGTTTTCTCATAAAGATGAAAATTTTTATATACATTCAACAAGAATATTTCGTATTAAAAAAAAAGACCATACAATCAATTTATGTGTAGGAGTTCTATTTTTAAACCTGGCTACATTTAGTCATGCCATATTAGTGCAATTATTCAATCGAGATATTAAAACAGATGACCATATTTATTCATCAGCGATGCTCTTTATTATCATTTATTGTAATATATATATATATAAGCCTCTGTAATTGCTAGAAATATTTACAATGTTTTACTTATTCTGAAATATTCATAATACAATAGTACAGTATATGAAATTTTATATATATATAAAAAATTTAATCTTGACCGACAAATTCTTCAATGAGTAAGTAGGTTAATGTAAGTAGAGAATAAAGATATGACGTCCTTTTAAACATGTGTAGTCTAGTACCACCTACGACACATTCGTCTTGAGAACAGGATGTTTATATTAATGAATATTACATTACTCGAGTTCTTAATATAGATTAAACCATACGTTCTACCTGATTATTAATAATAAATCTAAATATATATTATATATAATACAATTTATTTGTATTCTGTGTGTACTTTTCTGAAGGATAGTTATTTAATTAATAGGTATAAATTTAGATTAANGTAAGAATTCAATTTAATTTTTAGCTTCTTGATGAATTCTTATCTACGATTCTTTGTCTTATTTTCTTGATATAATTGTTCGTTGTGTGGATAAAACCATTGAACACCGGTAGTTGTGGATTTCGTGTCTGACAAACGTGGAGTTTCCCAGGTTTTCTTCACGTGTGTAATAAATAGGGGTCAGTTTCTCATAGAAAGTTCTCTGGGAAGCACTCTTCGATAGATCGCCTATGTGTTGCATTGCCTTATTCCATTTATCTATCATATAATTATTTTTAAGGTAAGTTCCTAAAGGCTTGTCTATTTTGTTCAGAACATAAAATGCAAACCCGTTTATCTCGTTTGCATAAAAATTCAGAAAAGTTCAGCAGTTTCTTGCGGAAAATTAAATTGTATACACTCTTTAATTTTTTTTTAAAAATTAAATTGCTATTTTCCCTCTATTAATGTATTGTTTGTAAAAATATAATTAGGTTAAAAAATTAAAAGATTCATTTCAAAAGACACTAAATTTGATTTATTAGTATTGTAGTGAACTTACTTAGTATATTAATTGGCATAAAGTACTTATGGACTCCTAATTTGGCAGAGTTTTCTCTGCATTTGAAGCATAAATACTTTGAATTTTGTAGATTTTAAGTCTAGAGGGAGATAGAAGGGTTTTATTCATATCTTGAGTGGGGTTAGACATAATATATAAGTAAACAATATATCAAGAAAAATTAAAAAATTAATTTATAATTATATTTAAACATATATATACATATACATATGTAGGCCTGTATATGTATTAAATAAATAAATTGAAGATAAATAACTTTAATGGGTTAGATTTATGGAATAAGTCTAATTTCTAACAATCAACAGGTAGTCTAATAAGTAAATTTTCTACTGGATTTAAATATATATTGTTAACATAGTTAAGTTCAATACAGTAAAAAATTAAATATTAATAAAGTTCAAATCTGGTAGTCTACATTTATAAACATACGTTAAAATTATTATTATTTAATATAAAAAAAAATATTTTTGGCGTGGGAACTCCGAATAAATTTCCTGTAAAGAATCGTATGCTAATAATATGTGATATTAAAGTTTATTCCGATTCTTCTGTAGAAAATTATTAGGATGTTTTAAAAATTGTTTATATGTGTAGGATTTGTTTATGGAAAGAATAATTTATGGATTAATTCATTTGTAAATTATGTAGGAAAAAAAATTGATGAAAACGATGTTGTATTCCTAACCTATGGAAAATTTACACTGTCGTGTATATGATATAGAAAAAAATCATTAATATTAAATCTTAATTAGAAGCGTTGATGGATATAAATTCTATGTAGAAAAATATCATGGCGTTTTTATAGTGTGTACAGTTAAATTCGTTGTGAATCTAACAGACAGTTTATTATGCAGAGACTTGTTTCACTTAAGATTAATTTATGGTTGAATACGGATAGGAAAACAATGTGAACGATGACTAACTTTTCCTGTTCTGTTGACTTTTACGTGAGACTTAAATCAATTGGAACAATGCACTTACGAACTTCACATCATCGAAACGAAAATGGCCGAAAAGTAGTAAGAACGTAAACATTTTCAGCGGAATATAATTCTAATAACGTATGCAATTTAATTAGCTGTCAAATATTATAAAAGTTAGTTTTTATTTCTTAAAATAAATTATTGTTTGTATATCAGTTTAATTCCATATTCTAAAACAAACAAACATTACAAAAAAAAATCGATCACCAATGAATTTTCTATACAGAAAATTACATCCTCTTATCCTATTCTCGTTGTTTTCGATTAATACACGGCTTTAAATATATATTATACATTTATTAAAAGGACAAAACAATAATTATTTGATAATTTTTTCTCCCTTTAGTAATCGATGTATTTTTATTATCATATAATTTTTTTAACTGCAGAATTTTTTAAAGGATATTCACTATAAAGTGATATGTGGATACTTCAACCTGTTGAAATTTCCGTCTATTAAATTTATTCATTACTGAACTATTGTAAAGTGAAATACGTTGCAACAGCATAAAAAAAGTAGTATATTTACTTGAAAAAATGTTAATTGTTTTTTATTATTGATTATAAAAGATTTTTCCATTCTTAGTAATTTTTCTTTGTCGATATCCCTTAACGACAATTAATTTTACAGTAATTTTTTGTATAAATGATAACTGTAGGTCATTCCTTAAATGAATAGTTCGATTTATACAACGATACTAACATTCATATAAATATAAAATATGGATAATTGAAAATTTACCTGTTACAAGATATTCCTTTGCAATCATTGACATAAGAAAGCGAAACTTTGGTAAGAATTCAATTTAATTTTTAGCTTCTTGATGAATTCTTATCTACGATTCTTTGTCTTATTTTCTTGATATAATTGTTCGTTGTGTGGATAAAACCATTGAACACCGGTAGTTGTGGATTTCGTGTCTGACAAACGTGGAGTTTCCCAGGTTTTCTTCACGTGTGTAATAAATAGGGGTCAGTTTCTCATAGAAAGTTCTCTGGGAAGCACTCTTCGATAGATCGCCTATGTGTTGCATTGCCTTATTCCATTTATCTATCATATAATTATTTTTAAGGTAAGTTCCTAAAGGCTTGTCTATTTTGTTCAGAACATAAAATGCAAACCCGTTTATCTCGTTTGCATAAAAATTCAGAAAAGTTCAGCAGTTTCTTGCGGAAAATTAAATTGTATACACTCTTTAATTTTTTTTTAAAAATTAAATTGCTATTTTCCCTCTATTAATGTATTGTTTGTAAAAATATAATTAGGTTAAAAAATTAAAAGATTCATTTCAAAAGACACTAAATTTGATTTATTAGTATTGTAGTGAACTTACTTAGTATATTAATTGGCATAAAGTACTTATGGACTCCTATTTTATACTTTAACTTTTCGAACAGTTGCGTATCTAAGACAATACGCTTAGATTTTTAGATAATTCAGCTGTCAAAATACTTTCAAACAGGAAATTATCTCCATATATGACTCAAATTCAAATACAGCAAGTTCTTATTTAACATTGCTTCGGTTAACAAGTTTTTCTTTTTTACCGTCGCAACGTTAAAGGAAAAAAAACTAAACCCTTTTTTTAAGTACAGTTTTTGTATATGTTTTGGTAATTTCAAAAATATATTTTCAAGAAGAAAAATCAGAAAGAAAACAAAGAACAACAACCATGTTGAGAATGAAAAAATTACGTAAAGTAAGGAACATTTACAATTATAGTTTATCTTTAAATTATGATTTTGGTTGATTTGATTACTTTTTGAACAAATTACTTGTTGTTAGTAAACAATAACTAACGCTTTAGTTATAACACGCAAGTTAGTTATAAAGGAAATCCGAATAACAAGTAGAGTCTATCACAGTACTTTAAATTAAATTAAACAAATAAAAAATATAATTTTGTAGTAAATATTCTGATTTTAATATTGAAGTTTCCAACTAAATTTATGGATTTTCTTTATTTAGTTGCTTAAATAATAAAATAATGGCTAATGGAAGGCGCGCCAAAAACTTAACACGCAGATTTTGAGGTCTGTTTCATTTAACACCGTGATTTTCTGGAATTTACCACAACGTTAAACAAAGAAAAGATTGTACTTAGTGACAAAATTTTTATGATTTTTCAGAGTGACTTGATGTTACTTCTGGCAAGTTGTTCCGACTTCATTTCTTTTATTCTTCTAATGATTATTTTTTTTGTCAATCGATGATTTGTCGAATTGAGAAGCTCTAAAACATCTTTAATTTCAGCTGAGAAATTGGATTTAGCAAGTTTTTGAAATTAATCTTTCGATAACGTTAGCCTAAACAGATATTGTAGGCTATACTTTAACTTAATAACGTTGTTCTGTTTTCGTCAATTAAAAATAAATTAAACTTGTGAATCAATTAAAATTCGTTGTTAGAATTTCAAAATTTCAATTACTTTCTAATTAATATTTCACTAAACTCATACTAATTTAGATATAATATTTCTGTATATTTAAACAAGGTATATAATTGAATATTTAAACAAATTGGCACGAAGAGGTCCTTTTTCTAGACTAACAAGACGGCCAGATAATGAAAGGAAGAGCTCTATATATACTGGATAGACCACATTCGAACAATTCCTGAGGTTTTTAGGCTGCTTGGGATAGATCTCAGATCCTTCGGAGCAGTAGTTGATGTCTTAATCGCTTCGGCCACCTGGCCGGTAGACTATTTATAAAATAATCACAATTATAACACTATAATTTAGATTAGTAGTGGAAACCATAAAGCTAATTTAGTTTTCTTGTGGAGAATGTTTAGTTATTTTGGTTTATCACAATCGAGAATGAAAGGAAACGGAAACCCACAATTTTATATTCATCTTTTATTGTATGATAACATGAAATACGAGATCAAATGAATAACCCTAGTTCTACTAACATAGAGAATCGTCCCTAACATAGAAGTGCATTATTGAGTTTCCTCGGGCATTAGCCAGCGTAATCCCTGGAAACAATAAATTACTGAAGAAGTGCGAAAAACTAGAAAATTTGAAGCAAGAAATGGAAATTGGAGAGCTTGGTATGATTAAACATTTTGTGAGACAAATAGGTATTCCATAAATCTTGAAGTTGAGGGGAAAAATCAGGAGGAGGAAGATCTAGAACAGGATACGCAGATGATATCAAAGAAAAGAGATCTTATTGTGCCATCAAACATCTGACCATGAAAAAAGAATTTTTTAGAAAAATAACATCTTGTCCACTTAACCCATGTGGTGAGGAGAGAAAGACGATTTAGATTAATCTAGAGCTAAAAAAGACTACAATATACATATATATCTATAGCAATTATTATAACTATTAGCATTTTAAATAATTTATTCTTAAAAATAAACGGATTTAGTGTTTTATGTAATACTGATTCTTAACATTATTTCATTCACGGTATATTAAAATTAAGTGTGTAATTTATGGACTGTTTTTGAATTATATATTTAATACATAATTATAGTACTGTATGTTGAATATTTAACCCTTCCCGCACCCTTTGAAGACTTACGGATCCGCTATTATCCCTGTACATAATTAATTACTAAATGTCTTTCCTTCAGAAAAATCCCAGAAAGTGGATGTAGCTGCGCCCTGCATATTCCCCTAAATTCGCCCTGTACACATGCTTATATTTGGAAGAGATTAAGCAGTCTAGAAATCATGAAGATTTATATTCATAGATGAACAAGATAAATTGTTGACAAAAATATAAAAATTGTGATCTTGAACAATTTCTTAGCTTAGAAACGTGCGTATTGTTCAGTTATTGTTGAAGAACCTATTATTGTCCAGTTATTGTTGTATTATCACCCATTGATGTTATGGCTCACCAGTGGGTAACAAGTAAGTGGATAAAACCACTGAATACAGTAGTTAATGGGAGTTCGTGCTTCCCCAACGAGCTAGCCACGTGGAGTTTTCTGGGTCTTTTTCACTTGTCTAACACCTAAATAGGAATCAGTTTCCCCATAGAAAGTCTTTCCGAGAAGCATTCCTCTTCGGTAGATCGCTCCCGTATTGCATAGCCTTATCTCATTAAACAATCCTTTTGAATTTACAATCTAATAAATCAAATATACCAAATAATCGCAAATACGCTTATATAAAGCATTATTTATTTGAATTTAAATATTATATTTAGAAAAAATATTTATTCATATAATTGCTTCAAATAATTTTCTCGTCAAAATTGAGTTTTGAAATTCATAAAATATTGAAAAATGATAAATAAGAACTTGATATATTCATCAAGTTTCTATTTATTTATCATTTATTATTTTATTTTATTTATCTTTTTTACTAATGTTTATTTTGTTTACCATATTTTGGGGTTAAAAATATAACTGTTTATTATGAGAAAATTGTACTGTATTTACAAATTCATTTTTAACAGAGTCATATTTAAAATAATTCTCGCATAAAATTACATCTTATGAAATTCCTGTTAAAATAAATATGTTTATTAAGAACTCATTTAAATTCTAGTTTATTTATAGTAAAGAATTGTTTTGTTTTGTACGTATATATACAGTATAACGTACTATACATTTGGTATGATTTCAATTGAAAATGTAAACAGTATACTCTTTCAATCGTCGTATCCAATATCGTACTGTAATGTGCTCATATTCATTTTGATATTAGATATAAAATTACAGACAAGTCTGGAATTTGTCTATCTTTTAGGATCTTATTATATAGGCTAAAGTATATTACAAATACATAGTAAAACATAATTCGTATTGAGAAATTATATAATTAAATCAGACAATTTCTTATACCTATCACGGTTAATTTATACATTATTAATCGATTTGTCAATATTACAAAGGTATTATTTTAAACTTTAGTAATTATTTCGACGTGGCGAATCATCACGTTATCTTAGATATAAGATACATTTGTAAGTTTAATTTTTATCGTTAACATGTGCTTTTTTAAACTCTTCTTGCCCTGTGGGTACTAAGAAGGCCTTTTAATCATACCTAATAGAGACAACCAATGGGGTCGAAATATCCGTAACACGTGCTTCGAATTAGACTATGACTATTCATCTTATAGGCCTTATAAGCGTACTACTTATGTTCATCAATTTAATCTTTGAAGATATTTATGTGTGTTATATATATTTATTTATTTATATTTTTAATCATGATATCATGATATAAATAAATAGAGGATGAATAACAAAATTCAAATATTTTTAAAATAGTTTTAATCTTGTGTAAACGATTAAATGTTTACAATGAGTTGTCAGACTAATGACCAAGTCTATGCATCACGTCTACTGTTGACAATACGACAGACAGGATATAGGCTTGCCTCTTGATTAATTAAAACGTTTAGCGTTTATATTATTTTAACATTTCGAATAATATCAAAATATACAAATATTTCTTACAGTTTGTTACCTGACAGTTTGATAAATATGCAAAATCATTTGTTTTCTAGAGTATCATCACCTTTTGAAGCTCCGATAACGTCAGCATATCTGTCACAATAGAAAATTACGTATTTAATCTTTATCAAAATTGCAAATCATATTTTACAATATGACTGGCAGTATTAAAAAGTGAAAACGAGTTTCTAAATATGATTGTTAAACTGAAAACCTTGATGAAGACAGAAACTATTTTTCCTTCTGGTTGGTCACATACAGTGATATTCTTTAAATTATGACAGATGGAGCGTAGGATTGATGGTACAAGCAATGCAATCTATTAAGGTGGATAAATTTCACCATAAATCTACAAAAATGATTAAAGAAGTTTTTAATTTATCTTATCCGAATATGCTTTTTAATCAAACGATGTGTAGGCTATATCTTGACTTATGATTACCTTTGATTTATGACCATTTGGACATGTTTAGAAGAAGATTAAGACTTTTTTAGGGTTAGAACAACAGAATAAGTTTTTATATTTAAAGAAATAGTTGCAATCTTTTTTCATTACGTCATTCATTTGGCTAAATTTTGAAAGTATGGACCTAAATACTGAAAGATTCTCAAAGGTAAACCGTTTAAATTGCCAAGTTTTCGTATGTGTAAAAAAAATGAAAACAAATATTATAATGAATAATTTTTTAGTTCTTAATTCATAAAATGGTTGTGCATAAGTATTAAGACTACGATTTATTTAATAAATATTTTAAATAATCTAATGGCTGAATGACCGAGGCGGCTTATACGTCAGCCTACCGCTCTGAGGGATTCGGAATCGAAGCATACCATGAGAACTCATGGATGTCTATCTCTGTCTTTAACATCCGGCTGCCTCCGTTTGGGGCCTGGCGGAACCCATAATGATACCCATTGTGGGTTAGAAATGCCACAATTGCTCTCAAATGGAGGCTAAGGATAGAACTAGTGCAAAAAGGGGGACTTTCTTAGTGCTCGAGGTGCGGAACGATTGGTTTTGTTTGGTTTCATGGGATACGGCATCGCATCACACTGGCGATTTGCAAAGGAGAGATGCTTCCTGGAAGGATTTTCAGTTGAAAACTGGCTCCATTTAGATGTTAGACACCCGAAGAAAACTTGAAAAACTCCGCGTGGTCAGCAAACCCATGACCACAATCAATTTTCAGTATTTTCATCCACTCAGCTAAAACACTGTTGATTCTTATAATAGCATTTCATACATACAAGTTATAAGAAATGTTAGTATTGTATCTGTTTCATAATTTTATCATGTAAGTTTTATAATACCGTGAAGGGTATGAAAATATCTCACATTTAGATCTACCTCTATAGTTTGATATAGAAATCGAATAAAAATTTTTAAGCTTTATTCTTGAAAATTAGTCATTCAAAACGGGTGTTATACAGAAAGACAACTTTTACTGTACTAATAAGGTTAAATATGTTTATTGATGACGATTATCCCGTTCATCATATTTAATTGCTTATCGACCTGTTTTGAACGACTGCTTTTGAGAATGAATCAAGTCTGCATTACATTCATCTCAGGCCCTATTTAAAATACAGTATATGAGAACAGAATAGTTGGGAAAAATTCTCTATAAGTTATACGGTAAAACCTCTGAATATAATGAACAATGGCCACTGATGGAAAAACAGAAAAAAATGACCGCTGTTTAAAGGTGGCCATTGTTAGAAGTTCGACTGTATTTGTATATTGTTTTTAAAATAATTAATTTCTTTAAATTTTTATGAAAATAAATAATATATCCTGTAATTTATAATAATATATACAGTCAACCCCCCTATAACACTGTTGATTTTTCTGTTTTGTATGAATTCCATGTTGTACGAGTCACTTAGATTTTACAAATACGTGAGCCGTTCACAGCCCGGCACACGTATTTGTAAATCTAAGTGACTCGTACAACATGGAATTCATATAAAACGGAAAAGTTAACAGTGTTATAGGGGGTTCGACTATATTATATGGAACGTTTAATAAGATTAGAATTTAAGTAGGATCGACATGAATCTAAATCTGTCAAAATTCTAATTAATTAACGCATTTTGGTTGTTTTTTTAACTAAAATAATTTATTACATGTTTACAAAATAACTATCATTCTTTAAATTCATTCGTTTTATTTTAGTACAATGACCTAGATTGCCTATTTTTATACGTAACTACACTGAAATTATCAATATTCAAAGATTTACAATTATGTGTATACAGTATCATAGTTATATATTTCTATTTTATCGTATTAATAAGTAATTCAATACAATAAACACCTTGTATTAAGTTTACATAATTAGAAACCGGTGTTGTTTTTATAAGATAGATACAAAGTTCACATTTTTTTTCAACTGAGTTACTACAGTAGAATCCGTATTATCCCAGTAAATGTATCAGTAGATCGATGCTACTTTAAATAAACGAAAACTTGGATAAAACGGACGGCCATCCCCATCTAAAATTTAAAATTATGAATGAACTTTTATGAATTACAGTATAAGAAAAGTAATGTATTCGCTTATGAGTTCATTTCGGAAAATGCGGAATCTCGGTTAATCGGGGTTCTACTATATTTTTTTAATGAAATTTGTCAAGTAGAACTTTATTCGCTGTTTTATCTGTTGTAATTCACAAACTAAAATATCAAGATACGATTATTTTAATACTTTGTTTTTGAATTTGAAATATTTCTTATATAACAAAGTAAAAGATATACACAAGGCTTTAATAAATGAAAGAATACTCACAGTCGGATGGCCGAAATGGTTAAAGTGTCAGCCTTATCAGTCTGAAGATCTGGAATCGAATCTGGACCCTAAAAAATTATTTTCCGATGTAAGTTTACGAGAAATTTTCATGGTCTGTTCCCGATATAGAAGGCCCTCATCCACACGATGGAGTCCCTCTTAGTGCTTCCGTAGGATGGAATGTACAGTACCAGTAGACCCCCCTATAACACTGTAGATAATTCCGTTTTATATGAATTCCATGTTGTACGAGTCATTCAGATTTTACAAATACGTGAGCCATTCTCAACCCGGCACACGTATTTGTAAAATCTGAATGACTCGTACAACATGGAATTCATATAAAACGGAATTATCTACAGTGTTATAGGGGGTCTACTGTATATGTTTGTAAATAAAAACAATTGAAATGAATTTTTGTCAAATAATTTCTAATGTTTTAATTTGAAAATTTAAATAGAAACTAATTTTTTTGTGTGTGTTCTAAAATAATTTATTTTCTTTTGAAAGTTCATTGATAGCTGCTATTGTTTTAATATAGTTTATATAGATATTTATAGCTGCTATTGTTTTAAAAAAAATAAACAATATATTGTACTGAAATTAAATATATTTACTATAATTTTATTTTCGTATAGTTAAGCAGATTAAATTAGATACTACAGGATCTCATAAATTCATTTAAACGTGAGTCAAGCTTACTTGACACAAAAAGCTTTTTAAAAACATGTATATTATTATTACTACAATTTTCATTTGCAATTTAAACTTATTCCTAAATTCTTAAAATATTTAAAAATAAAAATCGTCATTCTAGATTAAATTTAATTCACATTAAGAGTGAAATTTTCTTTCTACATTTAATAATCACAATAAAGCGTGAATGAGGTGTTAAGAATTGTTGACCATGACAAAGAACATCAAAATGGACAAATTATTCTCTTTATGCTCGTGTATTCTCTTGGCATTTTAAAATATTAAGCACTAAACAATTAAAGGTTTACAAACTTTAAAATATAATATATAACATATATGGTCGTGTAATAATAATTTATTAAATGAAATATCAAGAGAAAACTATTTGACAAAATTGTGTTTATTTCTTAAATTACCGATAAGATACGAATAAAATAAGCATTCAGGGATGATAATCTTTCTTTGTAATCACTGTTTTTGAGAAAGATAGGGAAGAAAAAAATTCAAATGAAGAAGATATAACGTAGCATACGATATTTATGAATGAGTCAAGAACAACTAAAAATAACTTGAGATGATATTAGGAAGAACTTTATGATTTAAAAACAGTTGATAAACAAAGTACAGTATTAAAAGTGGGGGGAAAGCGTATTTAAAACTAGGGATTAAACGTTAACACAAGCAATATTATGGTGAAATAATTATGGAATTTATCTATATATAGAGAGTTCTAATCGTTAAATAGCGTTAAATTATTGATATTTACTAAAAATATTTTGAACAACATTTGAATTTGCAGTAAAACCAAATCTGTAAAGTTATTGAAAATCACTTAAACAATTATGATTACTTAAAATTATTGTGTTGTATTTTGAAAAAAAAATTATAAACCTATAAATTCCCAGTGTTGTCCACCTATCTGTCTGTCTGTCCTTCTTTAATATAAAGAATACAGTTAGATAGATGAAAGCCGATATCAGATATGGAAAGCTTAGGGCCAAGAGGCTCCAATTAACTATATACGAACTTCCAATGCAAACTGGAAGTCACGTTATTTCAATTCAAAACTTCCCCTGAAACGTATTAGATAGATGACTGGCACGACTCCAATGCTAACTGGAAAAGTATGATGTACAGGGGCAAGATACTACTAATTTGAGATGGAGAGCATATATTTTAAATTAAATAAATTAAGTAATTGATCTAAAAGACTTTATTAACCAAAGTTATGGGCCTACTATAAAATTACACTAAAGATTACAACTGTTTGATGTATTATATAAATATAAATTACACTGTACGTTTAAAATTATAATTGTATGGAGAAAGGAGTATATTGTAGGTGACAACTGGACAATTAAAATAGTATCAAAATTAGTACAATCAAAAAATAATGATTCGAAAACATAAAATAACTAATATTAACTATAAAATATAATATAATGATAAAATATAATATATGATAAAATAATATAATACATAAGAATAAAGATCCAGGAAAAAAAAAACGTGTAAAAATAATACTGATAAAATGGCTAAAATTGGTATAAAAGCAAATATAAGTATGACTTACTGAATCATCATCGACTAATAGAATAGTTATGAGGTGTAGTGTAGGCCTATTACTTGAAGCAGGGGGGCGGGAAGGAAAGTGAATCTTAAAATGGATACTCTTTATTTGTGTAATAATGATTGCTAGATGTCACTAACTTCAACAGTAGTATTTAAATTCAGTATTAATTTAAAAGAAAAGACTGATGAGGGGCAAATAAGCCCGCATTTCCATTCTTTTAGTTAATAAAGTCTGATTAATTACCTTAGGTTCTTGCGTTTTTATAAGTTCTCTAAAGCAATTTTATGATTATTTTATATAAGCTCATACGGAACAAGAAGCAACCAAATACCAGATTAAAAAAATCATTCAGAAATTATTCTAAGTATCAATATTAATTATTTTATTGTAGAATATAATTTTTATTCGCCATTTATTTTAAAATAATGAGGCTTTTTGTATAAATAAATAAATAAATAAAGTTAAAAAAAATTTAAATTACATAGACGTGCATGCATCATACATTATGAAATAGTGCATGTCACGAAAATGAAATAGTAATAAATATTTCAGTTTATTATATTTGACACAAATCCAATAGTTATGAATAGAATTGTATAAAATGAATTAAGATATTTGTCCAGATTATGATCAGTATTGGATTGCCTACTATTGGCACATGAATAGGAGCCTCGAGTCTCGGGGGGGCCTTTGCAGTTGCATATCAATTTATAAATTCTATAACTACAATTAGACGTTATTAGTTTATGAGGTCGTAAAATTATATAGAGGAGGCCCCAATCCTGTATTCCTAGAGGCCTTGGAAGATCTTAATCCGACTGCTGATTGTGATAGTATGAAGTTTAAAATGAATAATGTCAACATATATAATAAGATCTTTATAACTTTTCGGAATTATTTACGAGGGGAAATTTCAAGTAATAACTATAGGAAAACTGTTAGGATTGTCACTAAGGTCCCTTTTTTAAAATGTATTTTTTATGTGAGGTATCACCACAGTGAGATGTAATGAATCCTATATAATTGCGATTAATCGATATATTACATTCAGACTAGTTTCGTTTAAAGCAATGATTCTAAATTGCTTTAAACCTTGGAAAATTTTTATAGCTTCTAAACTGAAATTAAAATTGACTGAAACGTTAATTACATTTAAAATTATATTATGAAATAAATATAGCATAATGTCTAGAAATATTTTCTTCGTTATATTTATTATATAATAGAAAAATTTCGGCATTAAAATTAATGCAGGTAAACTTAATTTCGTATTATCATTTTACCATTCCACAGTAAAAAAAAAAAAAAAAAAAAAAAAAAAAAAAAAAAAAAAAAAAAAANAAAAAAAAAAAAAAAAAAAGTGATAAATTCTGTATTTTATTACTGTACTACTATAAATGTAGGTATTTTTAATTTAAAAAAAAACTGGAAAACAATTCTTAAATAATAGTTTTGGATAAGGAAAAAATCAAGATACAAATTTTATTACATTCTTTTTCCTAATATTTTTGCAAGAAAAACTCTCTTGATAGAATAGAAAATGTATTTATTGGATTACCTTGAATTCTATCATTTTTTAAATAATAATTAATTATTATTCTGTATAATTTAATATTAAAACAATATCAGTAATAGTAAACATAGAAATCCGGTATGAAAAGTGAAAAAAAGAAGAGAAAGATAACAAAGATAATGTTTATACAATATTCGAAACGTTTTCTCTCTCATAAATAATTTAAAAATGTTAATTAGAAGGTATAATAAGCAATAGTAATTAAAAAGAAATGTCACACGTAAGTAAGAGATGAACGTTTAAACCGTTTATATCAGACAGTTGGCACTTTGCTGACAAATCTAGGTCATTATTTAGTGTCAAGTGAAAACTGATGTTGAGTCGTCAATTTAGACAGGTTGAGACAACTGTCAACATTGTAGTTGTTTTGAGTGCTAATATAAGAAAACAGGACCTATTGCAACTCTTTACAAAGTAATTTACATATAAGCAATAAATTGTTTATATTTTTTTTGTCGTCATTTTACATTTTTCTGTAACAAAACAAATGGGATTACATAATTTTAATACGATACTTTCAATATTATCAATTTTCTTTACAATTCAAATTCTGTCTAGGAATGTATTAATAACGAAAACATTTTATTATTAGTTTTTTTTTAATTTTTAATCGGTAAAAATTAATTAATTTATTTTTTCCGATAAGTATTAATTTTTTAAATGTCGTAACCTTTGTCGTTAAGTTTCGTAACAATACTAAAATTATCCCATTGCCAAACTAATTTTTCCTTTGTTAAATTGTACATTATTTTAACCAAAGATGGCGCCACTAGCATAAGGGGGAATTTTTCCTAAAACGTTTATTGATTTTAAAAATCAATACGTATCATAGAAACTTTTAACACGTAAATATCGAATCATTTCGACAGCAGGGACATTTACGTGAAGAGTTTATTTAAGAAAAACTTTCCGGTTTATTTGTGGGGTAAGAGTATGCTTGACGTGACGTCACGTCGTGAGTGACTTCATCCCGACAAGCAGAATTCACTTCAGTTTTGGTTTACCGAACCATGGAAACGCGTTCCGGTAAATTCGCGGTGACTAACGTGGAACCAGAACAGAAGCAAGAAAAAACGGGAGTAAATCATGCCGAAGGTACGAAATTAACCATTTTTTTTCCTATACGTTAATATATAAAATCCATTTCAATTTTTCATTTTTCCAATCATTCGAACTTTGCACCTTTCGTAGGGAATAACACAGCTTTCGATTGTATTGTCACCATGCCCGTAAACTGTGCATTCTTAAATTACAATATAAATCACCATAATTACTTCAATATTTAAATAATGCATGCATTTAGAATGGAGATAATAATTGCACAATCGTATGTTTTGCTTGCAAGATAGTTATGTTTAGAGGTGAAGAATTCATCAAAGGAAAACATCTCCCGCCTTCATTTTTTTAAAGCGATTTTACTGTTTTTTTTTCTTTTTTCTAAACAAAAAAACTAAAATAATTCGCTTCCTTCTAAGGAATTTTAATTAATTAATTTACTAGTATTATATATATTTTCGCGTTTTAATCTATTCGTTATACATAAACCTACCGGTATACTTTATATATATTTATGTATACACGGTGTTAAATAAATAGCGTTAGTGTCATTATTATTTATTATTGACAGCATACAAAATAGCTTTCACTAATCGATCGCTGACGTCATTCGTGTCATCGATTTCCGGACCTAACCGATTTCTATTTCCTGTCAAAACGTTATTGTTGTCAAATAAAGTTCATTGGATGTATGATTTTAATTGATTTTGAAATATCGACCCTATTCATAATATATGTTGTTTGTATATATCATGTTTTGTCTTCATCGTAACGATTTGCTCGTATTTAATTCCGGAAGTTTTAGTGTTTTGTTATGTAGCCAAAATTGCCTTAAAAATAGAATCCAGCTGTGAGGTCAAAATTGGTTAATTTCTGCCAGTTTATGTAAACTAAATTATTGAATGCTCTGAAGATAACTGTTTTGTATTTAAATATTTATAATATTACATAATGTGGGAAGAATTCCATTATAAAAAAAAAGAATCAGAATAAATACATCTAATACAATAAATAAATACAAAAAAAAATCATCTTCGGGTTTATCTTTTCCGAATTTATATTCGAAAAGATAAGAGAACTGAAGATGGTCTAAATTAGACCGAAAGTACTTGTTCTTATTTAAAATTTTTACTGGTAATAAGGTGATTGATATTCATTTTAATATTGAAACTAGTAGATTAGTTATACGAAAAAAAAAATGTATTAATTAAAAAGAAATTGATATAAAGTTTACTGTTTATATGAATTTCAATTCATTAACAATAAAATATTTAGCCTACATTAAGTCTAAACATTATGTAAAAATTTTATTGTTAAATTTTTATTAAATACATTTTAACATTTACGTTATATAATTCTTGCTTAAATATACATTTTTTGCATTATTCTATAGTTGCAATCTTTTCATGTTAAATCTTTAATAGCAATTGAAATACATAAATTTATGATAAATTATTATATTATTAAATTGAAGAGTGGAGGTTAAACTATAGTAACATACAAAATCAAGAAAATACAATAGGCCAAGGGTGGGCAACCTTTTTTATAACATGGGCCAGAATAAATTTTACGTTTTTTCCACGGGCCATAGTAGTTAATTGACACCTTGTGACCTGTAAATTTTTACTTTGCAAATATGAAATAAATAAATAAATAAATAAAAAGAAATTAATTACTACAGTCGACCCCCCCCTATAACACTGTTCACTTATATTTTACAAATGCGTGTGCTGAACTGTGAACGGCTCACCTATTTGTAAAATCTAAGTGACTTTAAACACAATAAACACAGCCCTATGTAGTTGGATACGACAGACATTACATTTTCTAATTGCATAGCTTTTGCACATAGATTTTCTTGATGGATGATGCGATGAGATATAAATAATTTAGAAAAATTCTGTTCTCCCTCCCATTTTTTGTTTGAATAAGGAAATGACTCCCTTATTTTTTCCTGTCATTGCTGCCGCAACACTTCAGAAAATAATATTCAATTTAAACTAGACGAATTACATCAAAAAATATTTATTTATAATTTCTTCTAAACATCTCGAGGGCTGGATAGAAACTTTTCGCGGGCCGTAGCTGGCCCACCGTTGCAATAGGCTACTCAAACATTGTACAATTTTACATAATGTAATAAAGTGATAAAGTTGAAATTTTTATTCTTAATCTGAAATTGCAGGATAAACGGTAGTGAAATCCAAAATAAAATCTAAATTTTTTAACTTCTGATAATTTAAATTTTATTGAAATATTTAATTGATATTGTTAAATTCTGTTAAAACAGTAAATCTTATTTTCAACTAATATATTTCAAAATTATCAGATTGCATTAAAATTGGCATACTTAAATTGCAAAATGAGGACTACAAAATTCAACGTTAAAGGACATTTTCTTTCGACTAAAGTGATTAATACTTCAATGAGTAGAATCGTAGTAAGCCAGACTAATGAAACTAATTTAATTTTAATAAATAGTTTAATGTTTCTGAATCCGAGAAGATTCTTCTTCAGTCATTTATTAAATATTACTGTTTTATTATTTATTATAAGGTGCATAACTTAATATTTAAGATAATTTTAAATAAACGATGTAAATCTATAAATTGTTAATTTGACAATTTGTGAGACCCATATTACTTTTATTTTCAATATAATATTGAATCAGTTACCATTTGTTTTAACTCAAATGAAAAATATTATTTGTGTTCAGGTTCTAAATTCAGTTCATAAAGAAGTTTCTGTTTACTAAGAAGAAAGACAATTGGAATTATCAAAAAATGAAATTATTAATTTGAAGTTATAAACATTTTTTTTTTTTTGTTCACAGTTTAAAATTTGAATTCCACAAATTCTAATTATGAATTTGAGTCATTTTTGAGAGAAGCATGTGTTATGAAATTCTGCAAATTAGTATTTTCATTGATGTTGGTTATTTTGAAATTCTCTGTTACTCAATTTCTTCTACTGCTAAACAGTTTTTTATGCACATAAGGGACTAAAAATATATTTTAGGAGTATAAGCCAAAAGTGATCTTTAACAATTTTAAGATAAATATGTATGTATACATTGAAGTACTATATATCAAGTTAATTAAAAGTGATAAAGTTTACTTATTCCCAAAATGATCATGAAAATAAAAACTTAACTAGAATTTATATAATATATAAAAATTGAAGAGTTAGAAAAGAAAAAGATGAATGAATCTTCTAAACAAAAATAATACTTAATTTTTATATAAATATAAAAAAAATGTTTAGTAGAATATATTTTGCTGCAAATATATTAAAACAATTGT
>NW_019384420.1:455765-509557 GCF_000671375.1 Centruroides sculpturatus | reverse complement strand
TTTTATAAAATTACAAATATAGTGTAAATTTATTTATGATTTAGTATGTAATTATTGAAAAATATTTCTCATTTTTGGCATTGAAAAATAAATTATTTTGAGATATTTTATTACTTTAATTACTTTTTTTAACATTGATTTATTAATTTATTCCACATTGAAAAAAATGTACTTTGATTTATGTAAGTTCGTAATATCTGTTTAATACAATGAATTGAATTGGGTATTGCAAGTTGGAAAATTATTGCTTTTCAGACAATACTTGATAGCATTCTTCTCTAACTTAGAATATTTGTGTATAAAGTCAAAAATGGAAAATGAAATATGTCCATAATTTAATGTCTAAGATAAGAGGAAACATTTTTCAGCCTGATAAATTAAATAAATGTGAAGGTATAAAAATGCTCTTACAATATATAGAAAGCTATTCTGAAATCAAATTAAATATCTTGATAATCTCTGCATGCCATTCACATTGCATTATGGATTGCTGCAAATTTTTTGTGAACAGAATTTATCAGTTCCTAAAATCAGTTTAATCATTTGATTTTCTGACAAATTATCTAAATACATTTTTAACTTTATACCAACTTAGCAAAGTGACCAAATTTTGAATTTCTTAAATAGTTTTTTTAGAATTTCTCTAGTTGTAAAAAAAATGCTCCTTATTAATAATACAATATAATAACAATTTTTAAAAGTAATTTTAATTTTAAAAATAAAGTGGTGACTGATATGATATAATTTTAAATCCTTATAAAATGTATGGAGATTAATCTTAGCTAGCTGAATTAAGACATAAAAATTTCATAGTTTACCTTTATAATTTTTAAATTTTCTGGTACATTTTATAGGAATAACCTTTTTATGCATTCTGGAATCTATTTATTTCAATGATCACTTGAATATTTAATTTTAAAGAAAAAGATGAATATTAATCTATTCCTTAACCAGGGGTCACCAAAATTTTTTCAGTGTGCCAGATATTTGAGAGAATGACAAGTGTGAGCCGCTAACCATTTTGTTCAATACAGTAAACTGAATACACAAAAAATATAAAGACAACTAATATATTTATTTACCAATATACAAACACAATTACTGCAGCAAGCTAATAATGCTTTTTTTAGAAACTTACACAAAAAGTGCTTGGATATTTATACATTGCACATTGCAGGTAAGAACTTAAACAAAAAGTGCTTCGATATTTATAGTTGCAAAAAGTCGTTGAATTTTTTATTTCACTGATTTTCCTAAATATTATTTTACTGTCAGATGCAAAAATCAGATTAGACCAATTTTGGCATTTTTACTTACACTTACACTTCAATTTTTTCTACATAGAAAGTTTATTTACAATCTATGATATTTCCACATAAATAATTATATTTTAACTCATTTGTGGCACAGTGCAGTGGTGAGCCATAGTTTGGTGACCCTTGCCTTAAGCTAATGAGCTGAGTTTTGGAATAACAAATCAAAAACTGAGGTTTGGTTTTTGCACCACTCAGTAGAGCATTTCCTAAAGCAGATTATAATATAATAAAAGTGTTGATTTTCTGTAAAATCAACACTATACTTTTGTTTGTTGCTACATTACGATTTTCTGTAAAAATCGTAATGTAGCAACAAACAAAGGTTTTACATTTAAAAAGTAAAAATTTGCAATTATATAATTCAGAAAAAATTAGCCTTAATGCAATTAACATTATTCAATACAACTTCAGGCAAACATGAACAAATCAATAACTTTACAGAAAATTAATGTTGTTTTTTGCTGATTCTGATTAATCAGCAAATGTTTTTTTTGTACCAATTAAAAAAATTGGTACAAAACAAATTTTAACTATCATTTGTTACTTGGAAATTTATCTTGTAAGATGAAAACTGAAGATTTATAATGGGTGTCTTTGCTCATAAAAGCTATGGCCTAACCATAATTTATGGAAGCTTTAAGTAAAGTATATTTGTGATGTAAGGATGCAGATTTGATGTTTTTACTATAAAAAGATATAATACTAGATTTTAATGACTACTTTTTGTTCTACAGTTTAAAAAAATTTTTATTTGCATGGGATCTGAGATAGGATGACAAGACATCCCAATTTTGCTTATTTTTAATATTTGATTATAGAATCATTCTTTGAATAGAGCAATTTTATTAACACATCAATATAATATCAGTTATTCACAGATTAATAAATAAATAGATTTTAAAAAGTAACCAGTTTTAGACCCCATCCTCACCAATTTCTGAAATGTGGGACTGTAAAGATGGGGTCTAAAACTGATTGAATTGTAAATGATGTGGTATGCTTATCTCAAACATAAAACAAATTTTATGTAAATACATTTTTTTTTTCAAATGGAACTTGAAAGTAGAAATGAATATTTTAGAAATATTTAATAAATTTATTTCTGTATGAGGTTATTCCCCATATAATTATTTTATTCTATTATTATTGATTTAACAATAATTAAAAAATCAGATTGCATTATTTATTCATATAGCATCTGGTTGTCAAGTATTTACTGAATAAGTACATTTGACAATAACAAAATTGTTTTAGTATAATGAATATAATATGTATTGCTCATTTAGTAAATATAGTTTATATAATGAGATGAAACATTTACAAGATCTTCTGAAATAATCATCAAATCAGGCACAAATGGATTTTTCTTAAATAAGAATTTTTTAAACTATTCACTTTAATGACTAAATAAGAAATAATAGCTAATAGCTGTTAATAGCTAGTTAACAAGTCAGCTTGGAAAAAAAGCAGTCGATGTTATCAAGGTTTCTTTAGCTTCAGTATCAACTCATCTAATCTATTCAAACACTTTAGAATATTTGGTTCTAGATTTCAATTGAAAGAAACTAATTGTTAAAAGTAGCATTCTATGATGTCTAATTGCCTAGCACTTTGGTCTGAACAAATGTTGTTTTATCATCAGCTATTGTCAGATGAACTTGTAAACTACAATAGAGCATAGAATAAAAGAATCTATCTTACCAAAATGTTTAAAGATATTTTTATTTAAACAATAACTATGTTAATATATTTTTTTTATTAATTAGTGTGTATTTTAAATAACTATAAAATTAATTATCTAGTGAATATAACAGTATTGACACACCAGAATATTAAAGCACTCAACTTGCCTTATGGTGTTAAAACTTTAAATAAATCTAAACAATTTTTATTATTTAATTTAGTTTATAATATAAAAGACAAATCCATATAATTATTCAATAATTCTCAAACATTGGATCACTTATTATATTTCTTAAATTTGGTTTTTTAGTTTAGAATTTGCCAAATATAATTATTTCAAATTTTATATTTTTAACTATATTTTAAATATGTGTTCAAAAATCTAACATTGTTTAAATGAGAACTCCAAAAACTGGTTATATTTACTAGAATTTATGAAGATGACCATTTTACATGGTCGAAAATGTTTGTTCCGTTAATAAATGTTCTATTCTTACTGATTTGGATTTAAGGATTTTTAATATTAATTCTAACATTGTTTATACATAGAAGAAAAATAAAATAAGAACCTAATTGCATTATAGACAATAATATAAATATTATCAAACTTATTCATAATTATATTTTCATATCTTTATAATTATTTAACATGTTTTTGTTTAATGGTTTTAACATAGTTAAGCACTTCAAATAAATAAACTGACAAGTGACTGATTTTTAATGAAGCCATAAAAATATTAAGAAAACTTGTCTTTATAAATGGCAACTAGATGATTTTAAATTTATATACTTTTTGTTTTCAAACTTGAAGTATACTTATTTCTAGTAGAGTAATCCTCATTTTTCAAGAGTCACTCTAAGAATGTATTAATAGGTTTTTAAAGTGAATGTAAAGATTTGTAATGTCATTCATACTTAGAGTTGACAGATTTCCAAAATGAAAAAACAGACATGTATATTAAAAAGACATGGTGATTAAATTTAACTAAGTTTATTTTAATCCTTTTGCTACCAATGGGACACATATGACTCATAAATTTTATCCATTGGGATATATGTTTGATAAATTTAGATATATTTCTCCCACTGGAATTGCTTCAGAAGATCTGAAGCAATTCTCCAGTTCTACTCCAATGATTTATATGACATATGAGGATTAAACAATATCCAATTTGGTTAAAGTGTTATTTATTTCTTGTTTTGTATAAAATGACTTTGAAATTTTAATTTGTCATTTCTTTTGCTAAATGCAGGACAAATGGGTGTTCCGACAAAATTTGCTGGGACATTTCTTTAAAAAAGGAGACAATCTCATATATACGGGACGTCTGGCAATCCTATTCATACTGAGCAAAAATTTCTTATTGAATTTATAAGACAGAATATGTTATGACAGTTTAAGAAAATTAAGAAAGGATTTATTCCTTTCCTAATTTTCTGAAACTTGTCATAACATATGCTTTTCATTTTAAAATAAAAATTCCTAAATGAGAATTTTATGCCTTTTTTTACTGTATTTTTAAAGCAGATAATTTTATACATCCACAAATACGAAGATTTTTAAGATAAAAATTGTAACTTTACACAGTATTACAAAATTTAAAATGGAAAAAGTAATAATGAGTTAAATTATGAAAATTATTATAATATTTAATTATTATCAGTTATTCACAGATTAATAAATAAATAGATTTTAAAAAGTAACCAGTTTTAGACCCCATCCTCACCAATTTCTGAAATGTGGGACTGTAAAGATGGGGTCTAAAACTGATTGAATTGTAAATGATGTGGTATGCTTATCTCAAACATAAAACAAATTTTATGTAAATACAATTTTTTTTTTCAAATGGAACTTGAAAGTAGAAATGAATATTTTAGAAATATTTAATAAATTTATTTCTGTATGAGGTTATTCCCCATATAATTATTTTACTCTATTATTATTGAGTTAACAATAATTAAAAAATCAGATTGCATTATTTATTCATATAGGATCTGGTTGTCAAGTATTTACTGAATAAGTACATTTGACAATAACAAAATTGTTTTAGTATAATGAATNTACATGCACCAGTGAACCTACAACTACACGATTTATATTTTAAAAATAATTAAATTCACTTAGCATTCAAAACTTGTGAATTTTGAAAAAAAAAAACAAATTTGCTGATTAAATATGGACAACCATTTAACTGAAGTAAAATGGGTTTTCCCTTGCTACGGATGTCTGCCTAGTTCAGTTCATCCACAATCCGCTACAGTTTGCCTTTATTACCAGTTCGAAATGGCGTGGTTCCATAATACCACCTTTTCCTCTATAATTTGCTATGCAACATTTCAGAAACAAAAAATGAATCATTCTGTTATTCAATGGTTGAGACTAGCATTACATAATGTTTTTGTAAACACTTTCCCTACCCCATTGAATACATTTTAATGATTACCTGCATGCTCACCCACCCATATCTGCATTAAATAATTTATGAACAGACTCTAAGGAATAAGATTTGCAGTAAGAAAACAGCAAAGAAGCTTAAGAACCTGAAATTGCAAATTATTCTGCATGGAGTGCAAAAATGGATTGAACATTTGAAAAAAAATGTATCACTCTAAATGGTGTTGAAAAATGAATGTTTATGCTAAAAATAAAGAATTTTTAGTACTTTTAACAATATTTCAGCATCCTGTTTCATACATGTCAAAAACAATTTGACTCCATTGAGTTAACAAAATTCAATCTGTGCAATAGTGACATTCAAACAAATAAAATGTTATCTAACATCATCAACTTATATTCATTTTTCAAAAACACTTTTCACCTCCTCTTAGGTTTCTCTTGAATGGATTTTTCTCTTATTGTATTTTACTACAAACAGCAACTTACTCTTTTATTTTATTCTCAAGAATTGATAAATATTTAAAAAGAAATAATATAATCTATTGGCTTCTTATATGCATAGTTCTTAATTTCATATATTTTCAACTGTCATTCTTTATTATATCATTTATAAATATATACAGCTTCATAAGTCACTTAATTTCAAAATATTTTTGTTCTGAGTGATTTTTTATGGTGTTACTTATTAAATGTGTAAAAATATTATGTCTATATTTGGCAGTGATAAACACAGAAAATATGTTGTAAGTAAACATATTACATTTTATAATTTAAATTTTCAAACAGGTGCCTAAATGTTCTACAGTAGCTATATCAAGCATAATTTCACCACTAAAATAGAATCAGAGATAAGAGTAGTTTGTTTATTGCATTCATTCTGTTGAATTCTGTTCTGCTTGTTTTAGAATTTATATTCTTGAAAAAGTTCTGAATGAAAGCACTTGCTTTTAAACTCTGATTTGGTTTTATTATAAAATATTTTTAATGCAATATGTGTATAAAATAATGCCTGATATAAAATTTAATTCAAAGTTTTTTAACATTTTTTTTAATTTATGAAATGCAAGTTTTTTAAACTCTTATTAAACATTTAGTATTACTTTGTTTGAATAATAAATAATTTATTAAAAAAAATCAGTAAATTTAGTTATAAAGTGTTGTTAATTAAATTAATTATCTAATTATAAAATAAAATTTTTTATCAGGTTAAAATTAATGTTTTTTTCTTTTTATAACAATATCTAAGTCAAAATTGTAGATTAGCAATAATACATGTATAGATATTTATTTATTTATTTTAAATTAGAAAATGTACCAATTCTATTAATGATTTCTTTGAGTACTTTTAAACTTTATATTTAAAAAAGGGTATTTTATTCATACTTTGTATCAAGAGAGAATATGATAATATAATGGAGTATAGTGATTAAAATATTAAATTTTGCTGATTTTTTAAATTAAGAAATATTTAAATACTTTAAAAAAACCTATCAATCATACAGGATATTTAACTAGTAATAAATAACATTTACAATACTTGAAAACATTTAAATTAAACATTTTTTAATATTAAGGAGTCATTAGAGTTATCACGTTAAGATTTACCTGGTTAGGAAGTGTTGGCAATTATTGTAATGATTCAAATATGACTGTATTGTGGTTTTTCACTGCAATGATGCAATTAAAATATTAAAAGAAATCCATATATAAAAGAAATCCATTGTCAACATTTTTTCATCTTTATTATAAAAACTTAGTCAAACTTTTTAATTTAGTGCCAGTATTCATTTTCTTCTGAAACTGGCACTAAATGGTACTAAATTAAAATACCTCAACATCATCAATAATTCATATACAGGTATACCTTGCCTTACGTCGGTAATTGGTTCCAGGAGAATGACGTAAGTCGAATTTACTTGTCTTTGAATCTACTTGTCACTAGGCTAAACCATAAATTGCCATTCCCGGTTTTGTATTTTATTTATTAATGCATTTTTAATAATATATGGTTAATAAAAATCTATTTTAAGCTTACAAACAAATAAATTTTAGTTTTTAATATAGTACAGAAAAAAGTATTCTAAATTTACGAATGCATGTACTGTAAATACAGAACATACTAGTATATATTTTAATATGATTTTATGTGCTTTAAACGTTTTTCTAGTGATATTACGACTTCAATATTTGTGGCGGACAGACGTAAAGTCGAATAAAATGACTTAAACTTGATTTTTATTTTTCCATATACTTTTTTGACAAATGACTTATAATCGGGAACGACGTAACTCGAAACGTCGTAAGTCGAGGTATGCCTGTACCAATAAAAATTATATATAATAATGAAGTTTATGTACAAGTCTGAGTTTGAAATTTGTGATTTGGTGATAGCAATGTCTTTTGCAATACATTTTGTATTGCAAAAGACATTGCTATCACCAAATGATACATTTTAGTAATTCAGATACTGAAAGGTTTTTCTGTTTAATATTTATAGGAAGATCTGTTCACAATTGTCCCTTGCTACTTTGAAGGTTTTGAAAAGGTGGCAACACTGGTTCATGCCTCGCCAGGATGGGCTGGCCACATGGAGTTTTCTAGGTTTTCTCCACATCTCTAATGCCTAATTAGGGACCAGTTACCCTTAAAGGGACCTCCTGGAAGGCATCCCCCCAAGCAGATTACCTGTGTTGTGTTGCCGTAATTTAATAAAACAAACAAACAAAACAGTCACATTTGTTTTATAGTAGGTTTGTTCAGTGGTGTAGCTACATATTCAGTGCCCTGGAGCGAGTCGAATCGGTGCACCCCTTGTTCCTAGGAAGAGGTCTCGCAAAATTTATTTTGAACATTTAATTTAAAAACACATCTAATTATTTTGATTTAAAACCTTACTTAATAACAATTTATTTGAGATTCAAGACATTTCAACAATAAGATATTCAATTTAATAAATGTTATAATCGAGATGGATTAATAATAATAATAATATCTTTTGGAGTTATACATTGGACTCACACAGATCTTGAGCAACTCCAAAGGAAAACAAGAACAACAATACTAAGCATAAACATCATCCTAAATCTGCCATGGAAAGATTAAACTTTCCACATAAAGGTGGCGGATGTGGCCTGTTTGACATAGTAAACCTTCACTACAAACAAATACAGTCACTGCAAGAGTTTTTCTACAAGAAATAAGAAACACCACAGTTACATAAAGCAGTAACTCTAGCAGACTCAAATAATACACCATTAAACTTACACTCATATCATACAGACATTACACAACATATAAAAAGCATAGACACCATCAAGCAATTGTGGGCTCAAAAGGCACTCCATGGCAGGCATCCTTATGACCTGGCCCAGGATTTTGTTGACAAAACTGCGTCAAACAGCTGGTTAGATCGGGGATGCCTCTTTGGGGAGACGGAAGGATTCATGATTGCCATACAGGATCAGGTCATAAATACTAAAAACTACAGAAAACACATACTCAAAGATACAACACTCACAAATGACACATGCAGAAAATGTCACATCATGCCAGAAACTATACAACACATCACTTCTGGGTGCAAGCTCTTGGCACAGACAGATTATTTACACAGACATAATCAAGTAGCAAATATAATACACCAAGAGCTTGCAAAGAAACACAACTTATTAGACATCCACGAACCGTACTACAAATACATTCCACAGACATTATTGGAAAACAACGCGCACAAAATGTACTACAACAGAGCCATAATCACAGATAAAACAATTCACCACAACAGACCAGACATCACACTCATTGACAAACACAATAAAATCACATAAATTATAGACATAGCCATTCCAAACACTCACAATATACAAAACATGTGCACTGAAAAAATTAGCAAGTACACAGAACTCACCCAGGAAATAAGGCATCTGTGGAGGATGGAAAGGGTGCTTATTGTACCTGTTGTTCTCTCCTGTACAGGTGTGATACCACACACACTACACAAAAGCCTGGGAACATTACAATTGAATAG
The DNA here is from genome assembly GCF_000671375.1 of Centruroides sculpturatus. Classification (NCBI taxonomy): domain Eukaryota; kingdom Metazoa; phylum Arthropoda; class Arachnida; order Scorpiones; family Buthidae; genus Centruroides; species Centruroides sculpturatus. Next base: position 500,133 of record NW_019384420.1, on the reverse strand, counting down.
AAATACATACATCACATTACAGAAGACCACTATATTGAATACATGCCATATTGTTAGGAAATTCCTGAATACTGACACTGACACACTTATTTAATTTTAGTTTTGTTTTGAATTGCTATGCCTTCACTCTGGTCTGGCATAGTACACAGCCACCGGTGTGAACCGAGTATAACCCTTAGTGGGTTATACTAAACCCAACATAATAATAATAAGCCCAGAGCCCAAACGATTAGGAATTGAAAGTTGAAATTTGGTACACAGAGTATGTCATGAGAATGTACACCAAGAAGGGATTTTTCGAAATTTTCCCTGCGGGGGAGAGGGAGAGGATTAAGAAGTACCCTGAAAAACTTAGCTTCTACTGTACTATTTTAGATGCGGTATTTTGCATTTTTGCAAGAAATCAAGCATATTTTTAGACCCATCTGAAAATTATCTAATTAGTCTTGGGAGAGGGGGACCTAATTCTTGCACCTGGTGAAAACAAATAAGATCACGCGTATAATCTAATAATCTTAATTTTTGCTATTGTTACTTTTTGACCAAGCAATGCCTGACTCATTTGCTAGTATAAATATAATTTTATGTATGGAGTATCTAATAATATTTACTACATATTATATAAACTGTATTGACAAAATGTAAGCAAGTTTAGTTTCATAACAATACCTAATAATACATAAAAAAAAACTTCTAAATTATTTTCTCTCTTTTTTGTTTGCAAATCGGTCAATCACTTTCTTCAGATCAAGTTGACAGGCTATTGTTTTTTTCAATTGATATAGTTGGGCGGATCTAGGTTTTTCAGGGCTTCAGACTTATTTAAATCCAATGGATTCCCATCTTTTGTTAATACAAATAATAATAAATATTACTATAAATTATCATTATTATATTATTATTTTTTTATTATACGATAAATGCTCATTGTTAATTAATTAATTAATGAAAATATATTAAAAATTTATGATTAATAATTCAGTTTTTGTGGGTCCTTGACACTTGGGGGCCCAAGGCTTAAGTCCTATTAGTCCCTATGTAGATAAGCCCCTGGATATAGTAACCAGAGCTAAGACAGTGTTGTGAGATGCTGCTTCTTAAATAAGTTTTGATTAAGTTGTTTTGAAAAACTTCGTTTTGCTGTCGTCGTCATCGCCCATAAAGTTAAAAAAAATGAGGCATACTGCAATAATGTTGGAGAACTTATTTGAGTTTGAAATAAAATTAGTTCAGCAACTTTGCTTATAGAAGTAATTTCTTTTACCTGACTATAAAAACATTTTAAATCAAAGCAGTTGAGGTCCAAAACTAGGCAAATGTCGAAGGGATATGCCGATTGTGACAATTCTGATTGTTCCAGATTATTTTTATCAGATGACGCGACAAGATATACAGGCAATAAGCACTTGAAAAGTGTACATAATTGTCAAACGAATTCAAATCTAATCATTAATTGATTAATTATTAAATCCAAAAATTTTTTTACAAATGTTTTTACAAGTTTTTATTTTGGTCTTTTTAACTTCATGCCCTCATGATTCATGTGCCTGGAGCAGTTTGCTCCAACTTCTCCACAGTAGCCTCTTGGTTTCTTCCAACACAAGTCCCTGACCAAGATGGGTCAAGATATCTGCCATTTTGACTTAGCGGTCAAGGTGGCAGCCTACCTCTCTGGGGACCCAGGTTTGACGGATTGATAAATCCCGGAAATTTTTTGGGGAGTGGTCCGTCCGGATATGTCGAGCCTGTCCCTTACCACCCAGTTACCCCATCGTGGGCCTGGCCGAACCCATANTACCACAACAGACCAGACATCACACTCATTGACAAGCACAATAAAATCACATACATTATAGACATAGCCATTCCAAACACTCACAATGTACAAAACACATGCACAGAAAAAATTAGCAAGTACACAGAACTCGCCCAGGAAGTAAGGCATCTGTGGAGGATGGAAAGGGTGCTTATTGTACCTGTTGTTCTCTCCTGTACAGGTGTGATACCACACACACTACACAAAAGCCTGGGAACATTACAATTGAATAGAAATACATACATCACATTACAGAAGACCACTATATTGAATACATGCCATATTGTTAGGAAATTCCTGAATACTGACACTGACACACTTATTTAATTTTAGTTTTGTTTTGAATTGCTATGCCTTCACTCTGGTCTGGCATAGTACACAGCCACCGGTGTGAACCGAGTATAACCCTTAGTGGGTTATACTAAACCCAACATAATAATAATAAGCCCAGAGCCCAAACGATTAGGAATTGAAAGTTGAAATTTGGTACACAGAGTATGTCATGAGAATGTACACCAAGAAGGGATTTTTTGAAATTTTCCCTGCGGGGGAGAGGGAGAGGATTAAGAAGTACCCTGAAAAACTTAGCTTCTACTGTACTATTTTAGATGCGGTATTTTGCATTTTTGCAAGAAATCAAGCATATTTTTAGACCCATCTGAAAATTATCTAATTAGTCTTGGGAGAGGGGGACCTAATTCTTGCACCTGGTGAAAACAAATAAGATCGCGTATAATCTAATAATCTTAATTTTTGCTATTGTTACTTTTTGCCCAAGCAATGCCTGACTCATTTGCTAGTATAAATATAATTTTATGTATGGAGTATCTAATAATATTTACTACATATTATATAAACTGTATTGACAAAATGTAAGCAAGTTTAGTTTCATAACAATACCTAATAATACATAAAAAAAAAACTTCTAAATTATTTTCTCTCTTTTTTGTTTGCAAATCGGTCAATCACTTTCTTCAGATCAAGTTGACAGGCTATTGTTTTTTTCAATTGATATAGTTGGGCGGATCTAGGTTTTTCAGGGCTTCAGACTTATTTAAATCCAATGGATTCCCATCTTTTGTTAATACAAATAATAATAAATATTACTATAAATTATCATTATTATATTATTATTTTTTTATTATACGATAAATGCTCATTGTTAATTAATTAATTAATGAAAATATATTAAAAATTTATGATTAATAATTCAGTTTTTGTGGGTCCTTGACACTTGGGGGCCCAAGGCTTAAGTCCTATTAGTCCCTATGTAGATAAGCCCCTGGATATAGTAACCAGAGCTAAGACAGTGTTGTGAGATGCTGCTTCTTAAATAAGTTTTGATTAAGTTGTTTTGAAAAACTTCGTTTTGCTGTCGTCGTCATCGCCCATAAAGTTAAAAAAAATGAGGCATACTGCAATAATGTTGGAGAACTTATTTGAGTTTGAAATAAAATTAGTTCAGCAACTTTGCTTATAGAAGTAATTTCTTTTACCTGACTATAAAAACATTTTAAATCAAAGCAGTTGAGGTCCAAAACTAGGCAAATGTCGAAGGGATATGCCGATTGTGACAATTCTGATTGTTCCAGATTATTTTTATCAGATGACGCGACAAGATATACAGGCAATAAGCACTTGAAAAGTGTACATAATTGTCAAACGAATTCAAATCTAATCATTAATTGATTAATTATTAAATCCAAAAATTTTTTTACAAATGTTTTTACAAGTTTTTATTTTGGTCTTTTTAACTTCATGCCCTCATGATTCATGTGCCTGGAGCAGTTTGCTCCAACTTCTCCACAGTAGCCTCTTGGTTTCTTCCAACACAAGTCCCTGACCAAGATGGGTCAAGATATCTGCCATTTTGACTTAGCGGTCAAGGTGGCAGCCTACCTCTCTGGGGACCCAGGTTTGACGGATTGATAAATCCCAGAAATTTTTTGGGGAGTGGTCCGTCCGGATATGTCGAGCCTGTCCCTTACCACCCAGTTACCCCATCGTGGGCCTGGCCGAACCCATAATGGGCTTGCTAAAAGAGGCCCACTTAGTGCCCACAGGGTGGAAAGAGTTAAAAAAAAAGTTCCCAACTGGTTTGAATTTGAAACAATANAACTTTTCTCCAGCAGGGGATGGAATACATATACAGCTCCAGCATCCATCACCTTCTAGAATATTTCTTGCTGGACCTCTTTGTCTGGATTCATTTGAAGGGTAGATTTCTGCTCGTCCCCCCTTCAACAAATGCTGGGGTCGTCTTCAAAAGTTCCTCGATGCCTTCTTCCTCTAGCTCCTTCCACTTCTGCTCTGGGTACTTAGGATTAAATCTGGATGTGTCTAAAATCCCTGAAATTTTTTGGGGAGTGGTCCGTTCGGATATGTCGGGCCCCGTCCCTCACCACCCGGCAGCCCCATTGTGGGCCTGGCCGAACCCATAATGGGCTTGCTAAAAGAGGCCCACTTAGTGCCCACAGGGTGGAAAGAGTTAAAAAAAAAGTTCCCAACTGGTTTGAATTTGAAACAATACAAGGCATGTGCTATGTCATTTTACAGCCAAGAACTGAACAATGCACATGCCAGTTTTAAACCAGTTAGGGACTTGTGTTGGAACAAACCTAATATTTGCCAGAGATATTTGCAAGTTAGAATTTTAAGAGTACCATATATTTTTTTCACTCTTACCCTAGAAATAAATTTGGGTAGGTGGTGTGAAGTTAAAGTCTTTAATCATTAAAACAAAATACTTGCAAATATTTTTATAAATTTATTTTGTTTCATCATAATTTCACAATTTCTATGAAAACTGGACAAATTAATAATTAATCTGAACTATGGATTTAAAAACTGGCTTTGTCCGGGTGAAAACTGACCTGGTGGCAACACTACTTGTAAATGTGTTTTATTTTTCAGGCTTTTTGTATTTAGAACTCTTGTTTAAGAAGTCTTGGCATATTATATTTGGACTGTTTATTTTTCTTAATTGTTTATCAATTAAAATATTTTTTTAAATTAAGGTACTGTACTGTACATTATGCTTTTTAATTAATGAAAGTAAATATTTATTATATTATTATACAATAAATTTTTAAATTCATAAACTTGATATTTGAAGATCATTTATAAAATTTTTAATTATTTTTTTGATGTTTAAAGTTATAAGAATTAGATTTTACTTAAATCAATTGAATATGTTGGAAGGATGACCTATAGATAATAATCTTTTATATGCATTCATATTGCTATAACTGTAGACAATATCTCTTAAAAAGAAAAGATATCAATATTATAGTTAAAGCAAGAAATTTTTGTTTTATGTAATGGAGACTTGTGGAAAGTGGCCAAATAGTTTTTACCAATCAAGTATAATAATTCGTTTGAAAATGTAGTAGTGAGATTAGTAATTGGCTCTAGTATTACTTTTCTGTTTTTAAGGAAGCATTCCTTAAAAAATGGAAAAGTAATACTAGAGCCAATTAGTATACATGCATATCTTGGTAAATTAACTGTTATCAAATGACAACGTACCATAGCATTAGTTGACATCATTTGTAAAAAAAGAAAAAACAGATTCCAAAACAGCCTATGTATTTGTAAATATATTTGTGAAACATAATTATGAATATGTTATTTAAAAAAAATGAAGCTTCAAAAACATTTTGCCATAAATTATGTGCAGTACATTACATTAATGTGATATTAGGATTAAAGAAGCTAGGGGAAACAAAATTATAGTAGCCTACTGGTAAGTATAATAATTTCAGTTTGTTGAAAAAAAAATCCTGGTATATTTTCAGCTGATTTTAACAAATAGTAAATGGCTTATCATTTTTTGGCATTATTTAAACAATTATAACATATTAACATATATTATTTTTGGCACAAATCAGAATTACAAAAAATATTGCTGAGTTTTCTTTTTTTAAATCTCTTGCATTTTAGTTGCCAAAATAATCAATATAAATTTGGGTATTTATCAATTGTATAATTGCTTTTTATTTTAAAAGTACATGCATTATTTAAAACTAGCAATTGTGAAATGGCATAGGCTTTTTTATTCCTTTCAATTGAAATATAATTTAATGTAATTAATTCTAAATTAATATCATTTAATTTGGACATCAGTTTTTTTACACTGTTTTATTGAATGTTTTTGGAATATATTGATTTCATCTTTAGAATATTAACATTTTAAAAATCATATAAAGCCAAGAATTTCTATTCAGTTAATTATTAGTTCTATTAATAAAATAAGAAAAATTTTACATAGTCATTGCATTAATGTGTTTAAGAATGCGTTAATTAAATGCATATTTATTTATAATGTTTTAATCTTTAAATTTAAAATTATAGAATAACAATTACTGATTTTGTATTATACATAGGATTTATATTTTTGTAGTATAAAAACGTAAATCCTATATAGTCCATTCAAAGAAATGAAGACCCAAAATATAAAAGTATTTATTTTGTCTGAGATCAAATGCAAATTTATTTTAAATAGGTTAAATGTTTTAAGCAGCTATTCAGCAGTGCATACCTTTTATGATTCTTAGGTCTGTTCCTTTGGAAACAATTTAAAATTATTTTCAGGGGGAAAAGTTTCTTGCTTTATAGACTAGAGTATACATGTTTGCAATTATACATTTAGCAAAATTGGCTTATTTTTAAAAAATGAATTTCACTTGATAAAAATACAGTGTGACTGGATTCTTACTGTGCAGACCAGCATGTATGTTGATTCTCAAACATACAGTAAGCTATCAATAAGCTAGAACTGAAATATGAATACAGTATATAGAGCCAATGGTAAAAATGTGTAATAGAGACATATCACTTTCATTAAAACACTAATAACTTTCAACACTATATATATTAAACATATTCACAAAATTGGAAGGACCTTTTTATTTGAGGCTACTCAAATCAAAGATCCAGTTTTGTGTAATTTCAAATAAACTTTGCCATAAAAATTGTTGTTCCTAAAGTGTTGAAAAAGACAAAATATGAAAACATTGTTTCTTCTAATTTTGTGAATATTTTTTTATTTTATTATTGTCCTGGCATTTTATTTATTAACTGTGTATATTAGTTCGTGTAAAAAGGGATTAATGAGTGTCTAAAAGCCAATAAATCTGCAGTTTATTGGATTACTGGAGTTAATTATTTATAAAAGTTTGTTCAATAATTGAAATTATATTAGTTAAAAATTAATGTGACATCTGAAACATTTTTTAAATATATTTATTTTGTTTATGGAATACTTTGATTTTATAAGTTGATTTTATTAACAGTTTATCAAGGCAAACATATATTTTAAAGCAATACATCAAAACAAACATTATATACTTGTATAAAATACACAAATACAGTATATAAATCTTAAATGATTGTTTGCATACATAATTTATTTCCTTACATAATAAAACAAAATACTTAATAATGTAGTCACTTTTTTAAAATCTAAATAATTTTATCTGAAATGAAACTTCTATTATAACCTTAACAAAACATACAAAACAGCTGTGATTCTTGGTCATGGCAAACAGCCAGATGTTCATTGTTATAAATAGCCACCTCCCCACTGTTAGTGAAAATTAATTTTTTAGGTGATTATAAAATAAAAATTTTAAATCTACATCAATAAAATTTATAACAAATTGCAGAAAAATAAGAATTAATAATTATCCAACTAGTTTGATATATAATGATGATAAAAATACATGTTATATATATATAATATGATATCCAAAATGTTTTAAAAAATTTATATATTAAATAAAACTTTTTATGATTTCTTTAATACAAAATATTTTATTTCTTTAATTCTTTGAATTTATTCTTCTGATTATTTGACAATCTTAGTCGTTAGAATTCAAAATATTTTTTATTAGTCTTTATATATTCAAAATTTTCATAACTCTGTTTTATCAAAAGTCCATATTTCATTACAAAATGAATAGAAAAATAGCTATATTTTTAAAGTCAACAACTACAACTAAATCTATATTTTATTGAAAATGTAGAATTACAAAATTTTATATATATATATATATGAATTTGTATGTATATGTATGCTTATTGTATATATTTGTAACTGACAAATTAATATTGTGGCTTTATGTATATATTTAATGCATGAAGACACAAAATTATTAGCAAACTTTTGCCAATTCAAGCTTTGTTATAGTTACAATCTGATATTTGCTTTCTTACTTGTACAAAAATGGGATATTGTTAATAATTTTTCAGTCTTTTTACACTTTTATTTAGTAGAAAGTGTGTCAAAGTAAATTAAATGTTTATTTTAATATTATAAGTTTTTAAAAATGAATCAATATCTATGAATAAATATGTATGACAAGAAATAAGTATAAGAAAAGAAAATTACTTGCATATTTTGGAAAGTATTTAAAAGAATTGTTATATACTTGTTGACTTTTAGCTGTCTGAAAGTAGATGATGGTGATATGACTAGTAGCACACTTCAGCTGCATTTAATACTGTAGTTACAGATTACCTGCAGTTATTTAGATAAAGAGAGGCTGAGTAGATCTCATAGCCTACACATTTCTCATACTGATGTAAATTGTCATTGCTACCATGCATCACAGCAATGTGGCATATTTAAGAAACATGCTATATTTGTCCTCTATATTTTAAAGATGTTCATGCTATAAAAGAACATCAAAGAAATACAGTAGATGTTTATTAATCTGACACTTCATAATTTAGAATGAGTTTCCAAAGTGATTGATATTGATCTCCAGGGATTAAGGCATTTTTGGGATTGAAAATGGTTCAGTAAAAATATTAGTTCAGTGGGTTATTATTAGTTCTGGATATTGCACTGGAAATAGATCTTTTTTTATGAAAACAATAGATTAATACTGACTCACCAGTTTATTATTAATAACTGTATTAGCAAAAATAAAAGACTAGGATTGATAGAGAGTCGTGGAATCCTTGAAGGGTCAATAATCAAGAGTTTGGGGACCCCTGATCTAGAATGTCCAGTAATCTGGCATCCTCTAAAAAGTGACTGATAATGTAGAGTTGTATGATGATCCAGCATGCCAGTGTTCCATGAATCAGAATTTGTTTAGACACATGTGCTACAGACATGTCTTGTGGAGGCAGAAGATATCCACAACATAATTCCAACAGTTTCAACAAGTTTGTCTGAAAAATAGTTAGGATCTCACTCCTGTGTAATATAATTTGGTAAACTATACTATACTAAACAAACATTCTTCCATTAGATCTAGCACATGTGTGTTCTTTCAATAATGACTGTGTCTGATGTGTTGGCCTTTGAGGAAAAAAAAATACAAGAACAGTGCGCCTAAAAACAGATTTCTCATTCTTGGAGCATGTATAGCTTTTATGAATTACGTTTATAATATATGTCTGGAGAATAAATGCTACAGTAACAGCTATGAAAATTGTATCATCTGTGTTATATACCAAAAAGCATTCAACTGATGTGCAAAGTAGCATATTTAAGTTATGATCAAAATTTATAACATGTATAGTACCAAGAACAAACCAAAAGAAATAAACCAAAACAAAAGCATTTTATTACATATAATATTACATATTGAATTTATTATTATTATTATTGTCTACAATTTGTGTACCACATATATATAGCATGAATAACAGTAAGATAAATTGTATAGTATGAATAACAGTAAGATAAATACATAGATAATAGTGAAATACAAACAGAACAGCAAATACATATATATTGAACAAAAAGTTACTTTATACCAGAGCCTCACCAATACATTTAGAGCACTATTGCAAGAACTTGCCATTCAGTTATGGAAGCAAAAAGGAGGATTCACAGTATTCAGTTCAATGTATTTCTCATTGAATGAGATCCTAATACTTTTAGGACCACTTCAGGCCTTAATAACAGCATTAGTTGTCTAGTATAGAGTTGAGCTGCTTCAGGTATTCTCAGTGAGTCAATACTCGGTTTTGTGAGTGCACTGACGCAACAAATTTTATGATTACAAAATTAAGGAGGCAAAACAAAAAACTTTTCTCCAGCAGGGGATGGAATACATATACAGCTCCAGCATCCATCACCTTCTAGAATATTTCTTGCTGGACCTCTTTGTCTGGATTCATTTGAAGGGTAGATTTCTGCTCGTCCCCCCTTCAACAAATGCTGGGGTCGTCTTCAAAAGTTCCTCGATGCCTTCTTCCTCTAGCTCCTTCCACTTCTGCTCTGGTCGGTGTCTCAGCAAAAAGTGAAGTTCCTTTAATCAGTTCCCCTAGGCTGTCTTCGTTGTATACTCCAGAACAGTCTCTCCTAGTATGTTGCAATATTCATATCTCCTTTGTAACAAACACACAATCATTGACTTATGACAATGCACAAGAGGATAAACCTTTAGCATTCAAAGCAACAGTTATGGACATTTTATATGATGTTAACTATTGAAAACTTTCCATCTTGCTTATAAAAGCAGACCACTTTTACCCAGGTTTTTATGTCAATGGATGTTGCAATTACCAGAAATATTACTGCAGTAGACTTTATCAGCCAATGAAAAGTGAATGCATGTTTATGATGCCATAGATAATGGATTGATGATTTAATCTTTGTTATTCATGTCTGCAGCAAAATGATACTTTAATTTAAAAAATAAACACATTTTTTGTAGGATTTTATGGGTGGTGCAATTTCCATTGCTGCTATTGTACATGTATATGAATCACTGTAAATATTGATTTTGTACAATGTGTTCTTTCATATTTTTGCATATTTTCAGTCTTAATACAGTAGTAATACTGTGCATTATATCATCTTTAGGTTCAGACTAATTAAAGAAAGTGCATATACAAATTGGAAACATAAAGTAGTGTTCGTTTGTACAAAAATATACAACAATGTCTGCAACATTTGGATCATACATTACTTTATTTGGTATGTTTGCAAAATTTGAGAGCTGCTAATTCAACATTTTCAATAATTTGGTGCCATTTTGGTCCTGTAGATGCTGGATTAAAGAACTTCTATATATGTATCTTTAATATTCTATTTGAAATCCTTAGCTATATTCAAATAACTTTAAGGTGGACATACTGAAAATTAAATTATTTTTGTCTGAGTGAAATTCTGAATATTTTTTTTAGAAGATTCATGTTGAAATATTTTTTTAGCAAAAACTGTATTGGTAGTATTTTATTGTTCATTACCAGTATAATTTGACTTCTGTACAAAACAGGTTGTTAAATGTTCTTATTGCAGAAAAAACTTTTTCCAAAAAAAGTCAATGAAACTTTATGGTTTGAATTATGCAAACAAAAAGATTCAAAAATAAAAATTAAACAGTATGTAAATTTTATAATTTATCTCATTCACTCATTTATTCCAATCTCATGTGTATGTGTGCAAAATTAAATATAATGAAGTAAAATGTCATAGGAAAAAAACTACTTTTCAGCTTAAAAAAATAAGATTGTGTGAAAAGAAAAAGCTTTTATAACTTAAACAGTGTTTTATAAATTCAAGCAAAACTTGATTTACTAAAAAATTTAATATGTACAAAATATTCAAAATAAGTACATTTTTTTAAAAGTAAATATTATAATTGATTAATGCAACATATATGCTTATATTTTATAACTGTTATAAAGCCATAATAAATGAGATTAGCTTTAAAAATTTGTAAAACTATGCAATTTGTGTCAAAGCTATATTTGGTATAAATGCTTGCTCCCAATGTTTTGATTTTTAATTGGGTTTTTTCACTGGTCCATGAATCGTTCACCAATGAAAATGCTCGTTCATTAGGACCATTAGATCTGGAGAGATGCAAGCAAAATTTGACTATTTTTAAGTTTTAAAAGATGTATGTTTTGTAAAGTACTATATTATTTTTCCGACTTTCCAACGATTATCGACACTACTGTGTGCCGGAAATAGCCGTTCCCTAACGGGTACTTTACGCGGATTCGCGTTAGTGTGCCAGGCCTGGACTTTAAGCGTGCACCGAATTAAATAATGACAAAGTTTGTCAAAAATCAAATATTTAATTAAACTTCTATTAATAAATTACTAAGGTGAATGGTGAGGAAACCTTCGTCTTAAATAAACATAAGCCCCAAACAAAATATAATGAAAGCAAAATAAAAGTAAAATAAAAATAAAGCTCAGACTTGGTTCCTTACAGTTTATCTGTAAAATATTTAAAAATTTCAAGCCATTACATTAGCAGGACCTATCATTTTATCAACATTCTTATATCTTTTCACTAGTGATGTAACTTTAATACACAAAACTTCATCAAATAGTTCACCATCATTTATATATTTTAATTCCAACAAAATATTTTCCTTAATCTTCCCCACCCATTTAGAAGTTTCTTATAGTAGAACCTATTTAAATACTTTCATTTCCACAAAAAAGCCGTCTCAACTATTTAAATAAAGGATATATGGTCACTGTATCTATAATGGATCATAATTACTTTGTGGTTTTCTATTTAGTAAAATGATGGATTGTCTGTTTGTGATAAACTTCAGATCGGTTTTTATCTCAAACTTCTGTTCATTCCTGGAATATTTTTCATTTCAATTTTACACATGCTTTTCTTTTGGTATCATCAAGACAGAAAGAAAGATGGAAAGACATAATGTATTTCACAGTCTGGCCAGGATCCAAAAACTTCAAATTCTCATCTTGCAAATCCTTTCTCTATTGGATAAAACATGATACATTTTTAGATCTAAATTTGAACTGTTAGCAAATAAGCCACAGAAAATAAAAGAAAAAAAAAATATATATATATATTTAAATTTAATCATTTTCTAATCATTTTTAGTTTTTATCTTATATATTTACATGTATAAGAAAGACAAATGCAAAAAATTAATTTGGAAAAAAAATGAATAATGAGAAACAACTCCAAATTCTTTAAAATGAAAATTCATTAGACATACTATTAATGTCTAAGACAAAACCTTTCTCACTTTAACTTCACTAATCAGTTCTAGCTCCAAATGCATAGAAGCATACAATAAATGTCAAAGTATATAGAAAAGAAGAAAATAACATTATTTACTACATTATTAGTTTGAAATATATTAATAATTTTTAAATATTAATACAACCCAACTAAATGGTAAGTTATTACTGTTTAGTTGGGAGACAGTAACATTAGTCTATATGGACTTTACTAAAATAAAGAATTACTGTAAGTGAAAAATTTAAAATTAGAATTTGAAAGAAATACTTATTTATGCCAGTAAAGATAATATTTCTGATTTGTCATATTTCTGGTCAGCAGTGCAACAAACTATAGGACATGGAATATGAAAAAGTGAAAATCTCTCTCTTTTAGCCAATGAAGATAGATTAGCCAATATTTCAGGTGCCCCAAAATCACTAAAAACGGATTTTGGAGAAATTAACAAAGTATCAAAATTTAAATATCTTGGAGAAATTATTGAAACAAATGGGTTGTCTAAAGCAGCAAATTGTGCCAGGACACGGAAGTTGGAAATTGCCTATCAACTTTCCAAAGACATTTACAACAAAAAATCAATCTCCATTAATGCAAAAATTAGACATTATAATGCAGTGATAAAACCGCAAGCACTTTATGCAGCAGAAGGTATTGCTACTCTTAAAATGGGAGAAATAGAAAATATGGAGAAAAAAGAGAGGAAGATCCTTCGGAAAATTCTGGGGCCAAAAATAGATGAACATGGTAACTACGTGCTAAGGAGCAATAAAGAGCTTTATCAAAAAATCCCAAGACTCTCGGATACAATTCGGAGAAGGCGAGTAAGCTTCTTTGGGCATATAAAGAGAATGGGGGAAAATAGGCTAACGAAACAAATTTTTATGTATTTCAACAACCTAAAGAATAAGAATCAATGGATCAATGACACTCAAAAAGACATGGCAGAAATGGGCATATTGGAAGAAGATATCCAGAACAGGGAAAGGTTTAGAAACAAAATAAAGAACTTCAAGGGTTTTCAGGAAAAGGAAAATAACAGACGTGGGAGACTCTTCACTCAGGAGCAAAGACAACAGCAGAGCGAGAGAATGAAGAGGTATTGGAAAGAAAGGAAGAAGAACAAAGGGAAGGGAAGAGGGAAAAGCAAGTCATAATTAGTTGTTTGTACGTGGTCCAAAGATGGCCGGAATCGACACAAGAAGAAGAAGAAAGATAGAGAGAGATAGAGAGAATGAATATGTCTCATACAGGGGCTAGGGCTTATTGAAGTCCAGTGGTGCCCGATTTTTACCAAACCTAACCTAACCTTCAATGGCCAGATGGTCAAGGTGGCAGCCTACCGCTCTGGAGGACCCGGGATTGAATCCGGATGGCTCGAGAAATCCCCAGGAATTTTTCGGGGGTGGTTCATTCAGATATGTTGGGCGCCATCCCTCACCACCCGGTTGTTCCATTGTGGGCATGACTGAACCCATAATGGGCCTGCTAAAAGAGACTCTCTTAGTGCCCCACAGGGCAGAAAGAGTTAATAGGTAAGGTGTTTTTTTAAACTATTTTTTACTATACAATAAGTGCTCATTGTTAATGAAAAAGTATTACAAATTTTGATAATAATTCAATTTTTATGGGCCCTTGACACTTTGGGGCCCAAGACTTAAGCCCTATTAGTCCCTATGTAGATCTGTCCCTGGTTTCATACAGTTTGTCTTGTATCATAAACAATTTTAATATTGTTTTAACTGTATTCTTAACTTCATCATTTATTAAAGATGTTTCTCTTTTCTAACTTAAATTAAATGATTAAGTTATTTATCAAATAATCAAATGAAATATGCTGCTACTTATGATAATTCTAATTTATCATTTCTTTTCTATAGGATTATATTTGAACAATTAGAGATTGAAGTACAAATGTTTTATATGGTTTTTAATGTTTAGACATAATTATAATTATTATATTAAATTGTAAAATTGAAAAAATGCTAATGTTAGGTATTGTAAAGTGTCTGTAATCTGACATAATGGGTGTCAAATTACAACAGCATGTTGGATTACTGGATTTTGTATGTACTGTACAGTAAAAAACACACTTGGTTGACACCCTTTGAATTATTCAATTAATAAGTATTTAATTTTTTTCTCAAAAGTTTACTGTGTGGATCACTTGATATTAATTTTTTTCTTTCTGATTGTGGAAAACTTTTGTTTGTTTGTTTGTTTTTTAATTAATGTATGTGTCTGAATTTACAGGAAAAATTTTTGTCATCTGTAATTCAGAATAAGTTTTTATTTAATTGATTAGTAATTTTAATGGTTAAAGTGAATGAAGTGAAAAAAAAAAAAAAACACATTTATAGCAATTTTAAATAAAACCTACTATTATCTGTAAATATTTCAAAGAAAAAATATTTATAACAAAATTTATAATTGACTTGTTTTAGTTTGTGTGAAAAAATCATATAAAAAGAAAAATTCATTTCTATATGATTAAATATCAAAGAACAATACATTTATTCTGTTTAATGATGTAGCACATTCTAATAAATTTATACAAAATATAACAATACAATTTGTCATAAAATGATTGATTGAATTGTAATAATCTATTATTTTCAGTACTCTGTGCTTAGCATATTACCTAACAAACTAATCATTTCATTTAATTAATGATTTTTCAAGAGAAATGTGTAAATTAGTGACAAACAAACTAATAAATTTAACTTGGAAATTCTAAAGCAGAAGTTACAGAATAAAAAGCACCTAACAGAGGTTTTGAAAAAAAAATTACTTGATTTATTAAGAAGTTTTAGCTCTACTGAACTGTATGTAATAATTTTTTCATTTTCTTATGAAACTGTAGAGAAGTATTTCAGATATATTAAAACAACTATTTAGAAATATATGTAATTTGTTATATATAGATTTAATATTTACAAAGTTTTACATAAATAGAATTAAAATAAAAAAGAATATTTGCTGCATTTTTATAAAAATGATGACTTGTATTTCAGTTTATTTATATTTAAAATTCTTTTTTTAAATAATGTAACATTTCTCATTGAATGCTGAAAATAACACTTGAGGATTAGAAAGGTGAATACAAGGTGAAACTTAAGTTCCAACAAATTCTTGTTTCAGGTTGCATTTATTTTGGCTTTTCTTAATAGCTAAATAGGTAATGTATTGTTCTTAATTTAGAAACTAATCATCTGTATATATAGGTACTAAGTATATATAAATACTAGATAAGAGAATTTTTTAAATATCAGTGAAGTATTAGGATGTATTGAAATAATTTCTTTTTTAAATGCAAAACTCTATTTTAAAATTTTAAAAAGTAAGTAAAATTAAATATCTCAACATTTCTGTTATCTGTTTCAGAAAAATATCATTATAATTTGTAATTTTTTTCTGATTCAGTTTTTATTAGCACCATATCATGTAACAGTAAAGAATAAAAAGTAGAGTAATTCATTTTTGCTTCATTATCTGAATGAAAAAAACACCTGCATAGTTAAGAAGCCAAACACATACAGAAACATTTGTGATTTAGTGTATTATCCATTTTTATCTATTTGTAAATTTATAAAAAATTTATTTCTATTTTATATATTCATTCTATTTAATCATATAGCACATTCTGATAAATTTATGTGAAAATAAACAATATAACTTGTCACAAATGCTACTGTTATCTGAGATGAATTATGAAAGAGTACTTTGTCAATAAAGACAAGAGAACTTAATACAGTTTTTCATGATTTTGGCTAGACAATATACAGTACTTAAAAGAGAGAGTAGAAGTTTTAAAAAAAATTTACTCTGATTTCTCATAGCAATAAGAACTTTAAAACATATTAAAGAAGTTTTAATTTTATTTGTAGGTCTATGAGCTTTAATAAACACACTTGTAAATAAAATTTAAAACTTTTTATTGTATAATTTAAATCATTATTTACAGTACAATAAGTAAGTCAGATGTGGGGGATCCTTTTCTCATTTGAAGGCTGCATGAGAGCTAACATTCTTCCAAGAAGGCCACATTCTAAAAAAAAAAAATTTACTTCAAAATGCAAATAATTTAGTACTAATTTAACTTTTATACAGAGTTAACTGAATTTAGATGCATAATATGTGTTAACATGTATGATCAATGTATATGATAATGCATTGAAATCTAGTTTATTTAATAATTTACCAAAATTTGATAAATTATTTACAAACATAAAATGTAAATTTTCGACTATAAATTTGTATCTTCTATTATCAGGACTTATTATACTGGCTTTAATAATAAGCCCTGATAATAGAAGATACAAATTTATAGTCGAAAATTTACATTTTAGTAAGAAAAAAGGACATCGAGGCATTTTAATTAAACATTATTTACAAACATGATAATACAGAATAAATATTAAATATTCCATGTCATCTGAGTTATTGATTATCTGGAGTACTTCTTGATCCATGTTACCTTGGACAATCAGGACTCTACTGTATAAATATTTTTTTATGACACCAAATAAAGAATAAAGTAAACTGTCTATTGGTAGTAAAGCTGTTTATTTGCAAAGTATTATTAAAAATATTTATTTGCAGATTGAGCATATACCATTCAAATTACAGGTTTAAAAAAAGTGCTTTTAAAAAGATTTAATTGGAATGGTATATGCTCAACCTGAAGATGGCATTTTGAAATGTTGAAAGCAGTCGTTTATAAATACTCTGCAAATAAACAGTTTTAATGCCAATAGACAGTTTACTTTATTCTTGACTTTACTGTACGATTTTACTATATTTTGATTTTTAAAAAATTATTACGATATTTAAAATATTTTACTTAATTTAAAATAATGGAACAAATGCAAAATTTTAGCTGCCATAATTTGCGATGATCTATTGGATATTTAAAATTAAAAAAAAATCCTTAATGTCTCATCAGATTTTAGTGAAATTTATAATTTTGTAATGTTAAACATACTTCAATAATTACTCAAAAGACTAATACTTAAGGATTTAAGCTAGTCCAAAGCATATTTTTGGCAAAAAAATAAGTGTTTTTAACATTTTTCTTTTTTTATTAATTAAAATTGAAAATAAGAGCTGTGTATTTATTACCATTTTATTTGAATAATAGCCATGGCTACTGTTTTAAACAGCATATTTTCTACACAGTTTCTATTCAAGAGCAATTTTTATTTCTTTTACATATACTTAGCTGGTTGATATCCAGTACTAATAAAATACTTAAGTATTATTTATAAAAATTAGATTTTTAAAATACATTATACTTGAATTGGTAACTGGTATTTTCTTACAATATTTCCATGCAAATAACAGCATGTTCTTATACATAAAAATCACTTGTTTTTGTATTTTTGAAACACATGTTCAGTTTTGTTTATAAGAGCATGCTCTTGTGCATGCCAATTTGTTTTGGCTTATAAGAGATTGCTCTTATAAGCCAAAACAAATTGGCTTACATTGAAACAGCAGTACATTGGTACTGCTGTTTAAATGTAAATTAAATGTAAAGGTTGATAAAATCAATATTATGACCATACAAATAATTTGGGTCTATACAGAATCATCCTTTTTAATAGTCCAACTGGAGACAGATGGTAACAACTTAAAAACTGACAAATGACATTAAAAAATACATATAATACAATTAATACAATACAATAATATTGATTTAATCAACAAATAAATCCTTGAAACTTAGTAATAATAAATGTAAAGGTATTGATACAGTAACTATTCAGTGCCATTTATGTTGTAACCATTATTAAAAACAAACCAAAATAAAAAAAAAGCTTCCAAACTATAAAAGATGTTTTAAAAATAGTGAATTTTTTAAAATACTTTGTGGAATATAATGCCATTTTATTCTATTTGAAGGAACATCTCCTAAACACACAGAAATATAGTTTATAAAAAGTAACTCATTAAAACCAGTAATAAGAAAATAAAGTGTGCTTACTATATATTGTGCATTTTACATATTTCATTTTATATTAAAGTTTGCTTGTTAAATAAATGCAATATCTGTATACAATAGCTTATGATATTTATTAATTTTATTTCCTTAAGTTTTCACAACTCTTTGAATAGTAGACATGGCTACTATTTGAGGGCAGTTATTATTTCATGCTTTTAAAGACAAGGTGCAGTTACTATTCAAGAGTGGTGGTTATTCAAATAAAATCAGTATGTTATTTTTTGCAACCCTATCTGTAGGTCACATTTGACCAATACAACTGAACAGTTTTTATTGAAGCTAAATTTCCATTTTAAAATGAACATACATACTAATATTTTTATTAATTTAAACTGACTGATTTTGTTAGAACCAATAATAAATCCCAATATGAAGTTCTATTACTGATTTTAGTTTTCTTAATTTATACCAGTATTTGAACAGAGTAAACTATGTATTTGTTTAAATATTGATTTCAATACAAAAATATATACGGTACATTTTAAGTTAATAGTGTTAAATAGCTTGATTTGTATTGTTTTTAAAACACATTATTTACTCTTGAAAGTTATAATTTTACATAATTTAGTTACTATATTATAAATATAACACTTACAATGTTATAGTTTTTAACTTTTAATTTTATCTATTGGTAATCAAACTTTATTGTAAATTTAGAAAGTTATTCCTTATATATTTATTTCAGATATAGAAAAAACTTATATTAAAAATTGTTTGTAATAGAATTAAAGACACAAAAAATGATTATATATATACTATTGTGGTGGTACACCAGTGTATTCTGTTATATTTTTGTGTATATATATATGTTTTTCTATTCTCCCTTCCTTCTTTGTTCTGTGTTCCTTTGTCTATACTTCTGGAACTTTCTTCCAAGTGTGGGTGGTAGGGTGACCTAGTTAGGGGACAATGAAAAGAAAGAGCCCAGGGGGCAAGTAGGAGACCAGAAAGCCACTTCTTGCTTTGGGTTTAGAAGAGGAAAGACGCACCTGAGAGAGGTCTCCAGGTCGGTGTTGCTTCACCTAAAAAGGAGTCACGAATAGTTCTGAAGAAAGGAGATTGTTAGTACGGACATTGGTAGACTAAAGATCCCATAGGCTTATTCATGGATTTCCACAGACGGCCCGTCCCCGAAAGACATCCCAAGACAACGTCATCCAACTGCTCCACATCGATCACCAATTCGGGTACCCGCTCCTTCTAGAGAATATCTTTCTGTCTCTCTCATATTCTATCCGTTTTTTTTTCTCTTATATTTTTAGAATAAGTAGATTTAAGTTAGATAATAAGGAAATTTTTGTATCGCGAGGGTTCTTGTTCTGCTGTGTATCGGAACAGGTGTATTTTTTTGAATTAAGGAATCAGGAGGTCGGAATATGTATGAACCTTTCTTGTATTAGTTACCACAAGAAAAATTAAAGCACGTTTTATTTGTTTTAATTCCTGTCTCTTTGTGAAAAACCACCTCTCACCATGTGCATAATACAACACTATGAATTGACAGTTTGAAAAATTTCCTTATAAATTAATAAGCATTTAAATTTTGCTATTAATTGAAAATTACATGAGTAAATAGTAATGAACTATGGAATGGTATAAATTTAAAATAGAATAGAGGTAACAATGACTATGACGAGTTCTAGGAAATTTTATGGAAGCAAATAATAACTGATCTCAAAGTAACAAATGTGAAATAACTTTTTATTGTTGTGAGGCAACTTTCTAAGCATTTACTTTACAGCATCATAATTAAGTATCAAACAAGAACAATATATTATAATTTAATTTAAACTAAAATACACAAATACAGTAAAACCTCAATTTAACAGACTAATTCAGATGAGGGGATGTCTGGTAAAGCCGAAAGTCCATTATATAATAAAGTAGGTTTTCCAAATGCATTTGTTAAACTAATTAATTTGTTAATTTTTTATCTGTTTTTACTTATGTAGATATGTTTGTGAAATTAAAATTAAGTATTAATTTTAATTACACAAACATATCTACATAAGTAAAAACATTTTAAAATATTTTATTTATTAGAATAAAATATAAATACATTTAAAATCTTTTTACTTTATATTTATTATTGCTTTTGTACTCACTGTAATTCTGAGACTGTAATAAAGAAGTGTACAATCTAAATCAAAATAAATAATTTTTTGCAAAATACATATTAATTGTATTTAACTAAAAAAAATGTTCTTAAAAAGAAAAAAACTTTAAATTTGAAAAGAACAAAAAATAATTTCCTACTTATTCATCTTTGGACAATAACATATCAAAGTTCTCCTGCTGTAGTACGAAGACTCTTAGATTTGAAAAAAAATTTACCAATTTAATTACATATAAAAAGCATTTTAAAATTAATAGGGTGTTAATTTTTGCATATGACATACTGACAGGAAATTTTGTCTGTTAAATCCTAAATCTGCTAAATCAAAGTTTTACTACACTAAACATTAAGGAGTTTTTGTGTATTTTAGTCATAATTAAACATTTTTTTGAGACATTTTGTCTCATCTTCTGATTACAAAAACAACTATTTCAAATAAAAGAATATTTTAAAAAAATTATGATAAAATGTGATTAAAATAAACAAGATTCCTTAATATTTTAGTGTTTTTTGTATTTTAAGTTTTTGGTAAGACTCTGAACATTAAATTAAATTTCCACTGAATTTCAATATACTTGAAACTACTATTAGAAAACTTATTCTATTAAGACCATGTTAAGAAAGAAATATACCACTGAATTTGCATATATGGCAATAACAAATAGTCAAATTCATATTGGTTTCAATTTGTTTGATTATCTAATTAAAACCCAGTAGGAAATAAATATAAATTGTTTTTATCAAAACATGTATATTTTATCATACACAAAAAGCAAAAACTGATTGCATTATACACTCAAATGTATACTTTAATTAACCTTAAATCTCAGCAATATGATTATTCATAGCAAATGTTTTGCTATGAATAATTATATTGCTATTTTAAGATTATTTAAAGTATATTGTTTTTATCTGTAAACATTAGAAATCAATAAAAAAAAATTCTAATAAAAATTTATATTCTACTGATCAAACAACTAATCAAATTTTAATAAATAGATAAAAAAAAACTTATGCATAATCCAATTTAAATCCATATAATCTTGAAATATAAAATTTAATGAAATATGTAACACCTGTTATTGTTTCCAACAATACTCTTTTTAGAATGTCTTGTTAGTCAGTTACTTTTATATATATCATGAATATTTCCTAATTCAAGATCACAGAAACTTATAATTATAGAGTAATAACTTTACAAGTATATTACATGCTGTTATTGGACAGTTACTTTATAGAATAGTTCTCGATTTAGTTTTAAATTCCTCATTTAATTATTATGACATTGTCACAATACCAGGCTGCAATTTTTACTCATATTTTTAATTTATTTAATTTAAAATATGCTCTCTATCATAAATTATCGTCTTGCCCCTGTACATCATACTTTTCCTTTAATAGTAGAGTCATGCCAATTATCTAACACCTTTACGGGAAAATTTTTGAGAGGTAGGAATTTTTCCCTGAAATTTTATATATAGTTAATCAGGACCTCCTGCCCCTAAGGTTTTCATATCTGTCTCGGATTTCATCTATCTATCTCTGTTCTCGAGATTAAGGAAAGACAAATGGATGACAGTGGGAATTTATAGGTCTACAATTTTTTAAATACAGCCCAATAATCTACGTAATTAATGTAATTTGGGACACTTCAATGACCATAGCTGCAAAACATTTATCAAAGGTCAAAGTTAACAAATATTTTGATAACTTTGCAAGAATCATTGCTAACTTTGCATTGTTTATTAATTAAATATCATCAAACATAACAATTAACTATTTGTCTATCCATCTCCGAACAGTTTTACTAAATGAAGGTTCATTAAAAGACATGTTTGTCCTTTAAATAATCATTTCATAAATTACACACGAAAGACAATTTCACATCAAAAGCTGTCTTAATTCAATGACATAAAAATAGACATTAAGAATGCACATTAAGAAGGGATTTTTCGAAATTTCCACTGAGTGAGAAAGAGAGAGGGTTAAGGATTATCTTGAAGAACTCAGCTTTTACTGTACTATTTTAAATGTCTTTTTTGCATTTATGCAGGAAATCGAACATATATTTTGACCCTTCTAAAAATTCTCAACTATATTTAGTGTTCCATCATATATAAAGTTGACATTCGGAGTGCATAAGTTAGCTTTATTTGAATTCTTCATCTTAATGTTCAATTTTATGTTGAAATTTATATTTATGAATGATTCGGGAAGATCCAGCTTACTTTTTGAATTTAGTAAACCTGAAGAAGAACCCAGAAGGGGTTACGAAAACGTTTGTTAGTCATCACTTAGTGGTACTATGCACTGGTTAGTGGTTGCTGTGAGTCTTAATTATCGTTATCCCAGTGTGGTAAGCAGATATCTATAAATTTTCTGCTTAGTCTTGGAAGTGGGGGGATCTAATTTTTTCACTCGGTGAAAACGGGTAAGATCAGTTATAATCTAATAATCTTAATCTTTGCTATCGTTACTTTTTGTCTAAGCAACACTGGGCTCATCTATTTAAATATATTCTTCACAATATTTGACTCCATAAAGTAAACTGAAGAGCACTGACAATAAAATAATGGTAGAATTTGATGAAAGCAACTAATATTATGAAAAACATTTAATTTGTAAATAATGTGTTGGATTACATGAAAATCTGTTCTTTACCATTAGTGCTCCTCAGTTTATTTCAATCATTGATTAATTTATGAAGTCAAACTCATAGATTATAGATTTAAATATTTTTATTAAACTATTCAACAATAACTAAATGATGTGAATTTTATCCAATTATTTAGGTGATGGATTATTACCTGAAGATCAACCAATTATTGATGATCAGTTGTCCAGTTATGAAAAAAATATGTATTTATACCATGTAAGTTTTAAAATAAGTTTTAATTTCATTAACTAAAAAAATTAATTATAAAAATATAAAAGTTTGAGAAATTTCTAATTGAATGGAATTAGTTTTTGAATTATTACATATCTAGATACTGTACCGTACAAATTATTAATAAGCATAATAAGTCGTTAAAAGTAGACAAAAATGTATTTTTAATTTGGATTAAGAACAGTGAAATTAGCATTGAAATTTTCTGTACTGTAATGCCTTTTTTTTTTTTATACAAAGAGTTATATAACTTCCTACTTTTTGCTTCAATGAAACAAAAATAAATTAACTTACATAACTTATAATAGATCAGAGGTACAGTACATTGGATCATGTACAATTTTATAAAAAAGAAACTACTTGTACATAGGTTACAAAAATAACAAATTTAATTGTAAATCTTGCAAATGTTTGGTTTTTTTTAAAACTTCAGGCATCTACATTTAAAATAGAACAACTCGTTAGAAAAAATTTAAATACCGGTACAGTAATATTTTTTGAAAAATTCTAATACAAGCTATAATTAAGTAATCTGAACAATGATTTGTAAGTTAACTAAAATGTTCAATTCTCAAAGAAATAGGAATTTGTTTTTACTGTATTATATCAATTTATTGTTAAGTTGGTTTGGTTTTATGAACTATTTTAAAAATTTTGCTGTATTTCACATGAAACTATTGGTCATTCAAAGATTAAAGGTAGTTTTATCCAAAATTTAAAGTATGTATGTATGTAGTATTTTGTTTCATTGACAATTGATATGATTGGGATAGATTCCAATAATTTGATGACACATTCTTACAAGTGGCAAAGAAAAATAAAAAAGTAAATTAATGAAATGAAAAATTTTCATTTGAATTTCATTTATGATTTTTTTAAAAACTTCAGAAAATTAGTATAATTCAGCTATAATTTTCATTATCTCAGAAATTTTTCTGTTAAAACTAGGGTTTAAATAAGAATGTTTAATTGTTATTATTTTAAAATTTGTAGATAAATTTATACTTTCTTATTCACACTCAGATTCTTTAACTTTATAAAGTCAACACACTTTAATACTGAGAAAGCTCATTTATTTTGCTGAACAAACGTTTTCAACCCATTCTATGCGCCATCATCAGGTTAAAGACGTTTGAATCAATAGCTTTTCGAACAACATGTTAAAAATTTAAAATTATATTAGAACACATGCTGTATACTGAAATCGAATTAAGTAAACAAGCATAACAAAATTAATACAATAAATAAGAATAAACTAAATAAAATAAAATAGAATATAAAATATGGTAATTCCCCACAATACAACTTGTAAAAATTTTTTGTAGTATCTCCGGTTTTTATTGAGCTGTTGAATGTATCATGACAAATTTTCTATTATTCATATAAATAACATGTTTTGAAACTGGCCCCTCTATTTTCTGGGTTCATGAGCTGTTACTAGGTTTGAATGTTCCAATAAAAACTTATATAAGTTTCAATTGATTTTTATATTTTAATAGAAATGAAGAGAACAGCATAAAATTTCTTATTTGTTTTTTGAGGTTTATTATGTAAATTATTAAATTAAAACTTAAAGTTTTTTAAAATTTATGATTAGTTGAAAATTACTTGTTATAATAATTGTCTGAAATATAATAATTCTTTTTGTAATAATATATTTGAAAATTAATTTTATATATTTTTTAAAGTTTTTGCTAATTGATATTTCTAGGAAGAAATGCCAGAAAGACCTAGGGTTGCAACACTTCTCAGTTCATTGGCCAATTACAATGTAGCTATTCCAAGTGTTGATGATAGTGAAGCAAAACCAAAACCAAAAGTATATTACATTAAATTTTATTAGTTAATTACCTAATTTTTCTTTTTATATATTTCTGTTGATTATAGATCTTTTTAGAGAATATAAATTACTATTGAATGTTATTATTGAAGAATTTAAATTTACAATTATCAAAATTCATTATAGCAGGTTAAATAGCTGTGATTATTCAAAATTTAAATGATTCTCAATAACTATATCACGCCACTGCCAATAACCAGCAAAAAAAGAAAAACTCTTACTGTAACTAACGTTTTCTTCCATTTATAATGGACATCATCATGTTTAACTGATTAACTTAAATGGAAGAATAAAGAACTGGCCTAATTTGATGCATAAAACATGTGCAACTTTGTGCACTTGATCTGTAATTTAAAAAATATTGTTTTAAGATTTTAATTTTTAAGTGTTTTTGTTCTTCCATTTAAGTTACCTGACGATGTCTGTTATAAATGGAAGAAAATGTTAGATACAGTAAGAGTTTTTTTTGTTTTTGCTGGTTGTTGTTGGTGTGATATATTTATATATTAAGCTAGTATCTTCAATTGGTATTAGATTCTAAACAATTTTTTTTAAATAACTCTTAATAAAATTTATTAATCACAAAAACATAATTTTATAAAAGTCAGAAAATATAATTTTAATTCTTCAATTCTTTTATTAAATCATTAAATGATGATGAATACAAAACACTTAATATCGTTGATGCTATTTTTATTGATAAAAATAATATCAATGATATTAAATTCATACATTTAAGAATTTTAAGAGGAAGTTTCCAATGTTTATGTAAGATATGTATTAATTTTTATTGAAAAAAATATATAATTTTATATATATATTTCTAGAAAGCAAATCTTGGGACTATTGCTGGTGTTTATCTTCCATGTATTCAGAACATATTTGGTGTAATTTTCTTCATTCGTCTTGTTTGGATAGTTGGTGTTGCTGGTATTCCACAAGCTTTTCTAATTGTTTTGTTATCATGTTGTGTGGTAAGTATCAAATGCAAACATTAAAACAGACAAATAATATTTCCATAGCATAATATAAAAGTTNCACCAAAGATACTGATATTATTTATAAAAAATATCTGCATTGAATTTAATTCATTAAGATATTCTTTACCAAGTTTAAAATCAGTCAAATAAATGAATTGGTATCCCTCTTATGCTATAGTTCCAATTATCTGGGAGCAATTTAATCCAAACTTCTGCATTATTTGAGGAAAATTATGGAAGAATATTTTGTCAATTAAGACAAGAAACTTTGCTTCAAGTAGATATTAAAATGATCTGTTATAAATTAATCAATCAATTCCCTAGATTATCAATATTATATATATTACAATATAAATAATAATGATAATCTAGGGAATTGATTGATTAATTTATGACAGATCATTTTAATATCTACTTGAAGCAAAGTTTCTTGTCTTAATTGACAAAATATTCTTCCATAATTTTCCTCAAATAATGCAGAAGTTTGGATTAAATTGCTCCCAGATAATTGGAACTATAGCATAAGAGGGATACCAATTCATTTATTTGACTGATTTTAAACTTGGTAAAGAATATCTTAATGAATTAAATTCAATGCAGATATTTTTTATAAATAATATCAGTATCTTTGGTGAAAAATTCAAAGAATATGGCAATAAAAAAGAAAAGAAAATTTAAATACAGAGACTTTGTAAATGCCCTGGTATCAGACACTTAAGTTGTATTGAATGTTGCTTTCCAATGTTGCATTGTGTTGCATAGCATATTTTGCAATCAGATAAAATATCGTGCTATTCAAAAATAAAAATTTAAAATTTATTTGAAATTTTTCAAAGCAATTTTGCTAAAATAGTACAGTTAATAATTTTGGTTGTTATTACATTAAAACTTAATTATTACTGCTTGAATTGAATTTTAAAGTAATACAACTTACTCATACTTTCTTTCATTTAGAACTTGCTTCATAGGCTAGCCATTTTTTAACAATAATTGTCACTAGTACATGAAACTTATTTTCCGTTTAAAATGGTCTTCTCTGTACAAATTCAGCAATATACCAATTTAGTTGTTTTCTTGTTGATTCATGTTGAATAAATATTGTGCTTTTTTGTACTTTTTTACCATATTGAATTTGTCTGTCTGTCCTGATACCATCATCATACCAACATTCATTTTGTTACACCCACATTTTGGATATTTCTACTTTAAATATAAGTTTGTTTTAAAAGTTGAAAGATTTCAAAATCTAATATACCATATTCCTGTAGCATACAAATATCAACTTCAGACATAAACTATTCATTAATTTCAAAAATTGAACGAATAGTTCATTATCTATACATTGTCTCATCAATACAGTACATTCTCAAACCAAAGACTGTATGGTATGTTTGATTTCTTAAAAAATAGTTCTTTTAAAAGTATTTTTCATTTATATCAGAATATGTCGTTGAAACAAATCAATCTTAACAAAATTTTATACAGATCAAAGGATTTAATTATTTCATTTGATTAATGTCATATGATATTGGGCCATATTAATGCTACTATTAATAATTAAATGTTAAGTAATTTCACCTAGAGATAGTCATTAGACACCATCTCTTGATAAATTTAATGATTATAATTAATATTAATATACAAATAGCAATAATATAGCCAGATATAATCCAGCAATCGTTTGACATTAATCTTAAAGATTGGGTTAAACAATGTTTGTATTTGTTTATTTTATTTGGTTACCCATTCAAACTTGTCTATGATGTTTTGTAAGCATGCAACAGAGCATGATGGATGACATTGGAAAACGATATACAATGCAATCTGTGGGAGGATAATCCACAAGTACCAAACAAGTTTAGTTTACATTCATGATGAAAGAATCTATAGCTTACAAAGTAACACTAACTCAGGCAGTAACCTTCAAGAAATTCTGTTATGAGTTATTACTTTGTCAGTTGTAGAACTATTTTATTATAAATATGAACTGAATTGGTTCTTTTTATAATTTTCTAAATTTTCTCCATTTATTTTATTATATATTTCTATTTAAGGATATTCATATAGTCAATAGAGAGGTTGTGGCCAATGTTTTCAATGCCAAAACGTGTACATCGGACGTTCAGTGCTGCCTTCCTGTAAGCCTAGAAGTTTGACAATGGTGCTTGGAATGTCGAGCATGATTCCACTGACGTTCCAAACGCCATTGTCAAACTTCTAGGCTTACAGGAAGGGATGCTGAACGTCCGACGTACATGTTTTGGCGTTGAAAATATCGGCCACAACCTCTCTATTCTTTTGATCTGTACTAAGCTATTACTTTTATATTAAGTTGTTTTGTATTAGTTAGTATATGAATTATGAGAAATTTATTTTTTGTAATATAATATATATATTTACAAATTTTATGTAAAAGATTTTGACTTTTGTTTTTTCAGACATTCACAACTTGCATTTCTTTAAGTGCAATAGCAACAAATGGTATTGTTCCAGGTAAAATTATTTGACTTTATATTTTCATAGTATTTAATATATAATTTAATTGCTTTCTTTTAATCTAGTCTATTCTTGCTAGCAAAAGTAAAAATTTTAATAAATTATCTTGTAATATTTTATTACATATATTATATATATATATACACATATATTTATGAAGAATATATATATATAATTATGGAAGAATATTTTGTCAATTAAGACAAGAAACTTTGCTTCAAGTAGATATTAAAATGATCTGTTATAAATTAATCAATCAATTCCCTAGATTATCAATATTATATATATTACAATATAAATAATAATGATAATCTAGGGAATTGATTGATTAATTTATGACAGATCATTTTAATATCTACTTGAAGCAAAGTTTCTTGTCTTAATTGACAAAATATTCTTCCATAATTATATATATATATTCTTCATAAATATATGTGTATATATATATATAATATATGTAATAAAATATTACAAGATAATTTATTAAAATTTTTACTTTTGCTAGCAAGAATAGACTAGATTAAAAGAAAGCAATTAAATTATATATTAAATACTATGAAAATATAAAGTCAAATAATTTTACCTGGAACAATACCATTTGTTGCTATTGCACTTAAAGAAATGCAAGTTGTGAATGTCTGAAAAAACAAAAGTCAAAATCTTTTACATAAAATTTGTAAATATATATATTATATTACAAAAAATAAATTTCTCATAATTCATATACTAACTAATACAAAACAACTTAATATAAAAGTAATAGCTTAGTACAGATCAAAAGAATAGAGAGGTTGTGGCCGATATTTTCAACGCCAAAACATGTACGTCGGACGTTCAGCATCCCTTCCTGTAAGCCTAGAAGTTTGACAATGGCGTTTGGAACGTCAGTGGAATCATGCTCGACATTCCAAGCACCATTGTCAAACTTCTAGGCTTACAGGAAGGCAGCACTGAACGTCCGATGTACACGTTTTGGCATTGAAAACATTGGCCACAACCTCTCTATTGACTATATGAATATCCTTAAATAGAAATATATAATAAAATAAATGGAGAAAATTTAGAAAATTATAAAAAGAACCAATTCAGTTCATATTTATAATAAAATAGTTCTACAACTGACAAAGTAATAACTCATAACAGAATTTCTTGAAGGTTACTGCCTGAGTTAGTGTTACTTTGTAAGCTATAGATTCTTTCATCATGAATGTAAACTAAACTTGTTTGGTACTTGTGGATTATCCTCCCACAGATTGCATTGTATATCGTTTTCCAATGTCATCCATCATGCTCTGTTGCATGCTTACAAAACATCATAGACAAGTTTGAATGGGTAACCAAATAAAATAAACAAATACAAACATTGTTTAACCCAATCTTTAAGATTAATGTCAAACGATTGCTGGATTATATCTGGCTATATTATTGCTATTTGTATATTAATATTAATTATAATCATTAAATTTATCAAGAGATGGTGTCTAATGACTATCTCTAGGTGAAATTACTTAACATTTAATTATTAATAGTAGCATTAATATGGCCCAATATCATATGACATTAATCAAATGAAATAATTAAATCCTTTGATCTGTATAAAATTTTGTTAAGATTGATTTGTTTCAACGACATATTCTGATATAAATGAAAAATACTTTTAAAAGAACTATTTTTTAAGAAATCAAACATACCATACAGTCTTTGGTTTGAGAATGTACTGTATTGATGAGACAATGTATAGATAATGAACTATTCGTTCAATTTTTGAAATTAATGAATAGTTTATGTCTGAAGTTGATATTTGTATGCTACAGGAATATGGTATATTAGATTTTGAAATCTTTCAACTTTTAAAACAAACTTATATTTAAAGTAGAAATATCCAAAATGTGGGTGTAACAAAATGAATGTTGGTATGATGATGGTATCAGGACAGACAGACAAATTCAATATGGTAAAAAAGTACAAAAAAGCACAATATTTATTCAACATGAATCAACAAGAAAACAACTAAATTGGTATATTGCTGAATTTGTACAGAGAAGACCATTTTAAACGGAAAATAAGTTTCATGTACTAGTGACAATTATTGTTAAAAAATGGCTAGCCTATGAAGCAAGTTCTAAATGAAAGAAAGTATGAGTAAGTTGTATTACTTTAAAATTCAATTCAAGCAGTAATAATTAAGTTTTAATGTAATAACAACCAAAATTATTAACTGTACTATTTTAGCAAAATTGCTTTGAAAAATTTCAAATAAATTTTAAATTTTTATTTTTGAATAGCACGATATTTTATCTGATTGCAAAATATGCTATGCAACACAATGCAACATTGGAAAGCAACATTCAATACAATGTGATGAAACATGCAGGAGGATAACTCATAACTACATAAATATGTAAGTAGATAAATACCCTTGTTTTTTTATAGTTTATTAAATTTTTAGAATAAAAAATGATAATACTATTTCTAAGTGTTTTACAATATTTGTGAATTTCATTATTATGTAAATAAATGAAAGGCATAATTTTAAAAGATTATTAGTGATGTATCTGCAAAACATTTCAAAACAAACAGCTTTAATAATATATATTTGAGATTTGTTAATTTTGTTTTTTTTGCATAAATCCAACATATCAGNAAATGATCTGTTATAAATTAATCAATCAATTCCCTAGATTATCAATATTATATATATTACAATATAAATAATAATGATAATCTAGGGAATTGATTGATTAATTTATGACAGATCATTTTAATATCTACTTGAAGCAAAGTTTCTTGTCTTAATTGACAAAATATTCTTCCATAATTTTCCTCAAATAATGCAGAAGTTTGGATTAAATTGCTCCCAGATAATTGGAACTATAGCATAAGAGGGATACCAATTCATTTATTTGACTGATTTTAAACTTGGTAAAGAATATCTTAATGAATTAAATTCAATGCAGATATTTTTTATAAATAATATCAGTATCTTTGGTGAAAAATTCAAAGAATATGGCAATAAAAAAGAAAAGAAAATTTAAATACAGAGACTTTGTAAATGCCCTGGTATCAGACACTTAAGTTAATACCTCTAAATAACTTGAATATAAATTTATCAAAATGAAAATGTAATTATTTTAGAATTATTTAAAAATAATAATATAAATCAATAAAATTTTTCTAAATTTATTAACAGTAGAGCATTGTTTGTCTCTGAAGGTATCAGGTCAAAAAGATATATACTGTATAATCTCCAAATAGCAAGATTGGAAATACGGTTATTCTTTCCTTTTGAACTCTGCAATATCCCAATCAATAATCAAAGACCAACTCTCTCTAACCCATAGTAACTATCATTCTTGGTACAGTACATTGACCTACTTAGAATTCCATCCATTCAACCATACATGTCACTATCTGTTAATTTTAATGTTAAACGACTAATAATCCAACTTTTCTTAAATAAATATTCACTCTACATTAATAATATTTATATAAAATTCAATAATAATAAATGTTTTCTATGTAACTCTGACAAATTTTCACCTTTTCACTTGTTATTAAAATGTTTAAAACTTAATAATATACGTGATCAATATGAAATTGTTCATATATTCAATAGCAACTTGCAACTTGATCTTCTAACAAATTTAAACAATATTAATAAAAAAGGATTTACATAAAATTTATAATTATTTTGTTGAAATAATGGATATATATAGAAACTTAAGCTAATATCTTAAATATGTTTAAAAATAATCCTTTAAAATAGTAACAGAATAAAAATAATTACTTTAATGTATTTATACAAAACTCTTGTTATAATATAAATGTTTACCATGAAATAAATGTATAAATTAGAAAATAATAAATGACTTTTAATGACCTAAACACTACTGTAAAACATAAATGTAAATCTATTCAACTTATTTGATTGTATTCCCCCTGTAACAGGGGAATTATTCCCATTTGCTAATAAAGAAATGATGATGATGATGATATTTTCAATATTAGTCTTATGTAAGAAAATAATCTCCGAATAGCAGACACCATTGGACAGAAGTTTGTCCACTATTCGGAGGTACATGCTGGTGGCCATATTGTATTTTAACCTGGTCATTATAAAATGAAGAATACAGTGGATTACAAAAACATCAAATTTGTGTTAGGAATGTGAAAATACCAAAAAATCTAATTATATATATATATATATATATATATAATTGTTTATATATATGTATTTTAACCCAGTCATTATATATATATATATAATGACTGGGTTAAAATGCAATATAGCCATCAGCATGTACCTCTGAATAATGGACAAACTATTCGGACAAACTATTATATATATATAATTAGATTTTTTGGTATTTTCACGTTCCTAACACAAATTTGATGTTTTCGTAATATATATGTATGTATATATATATACAGTATATTATTTATCTTTTCATCTGTAGAAATCATATTTTAATCAGATTATAAATAGCAAGCACTATAGGATACTTTACTAAATGGAGCATAAAAATTATGACAAAACATAAACTTTAAGCAAAGAGCTGAGATTCATGTTGATATATACACATCTGAAAGAAAACTGACTACTAATGCACACCATGGAATATAATGCTCATCTGATGATTGACTTCACATCCATGAATGGAAAAAACAGCATCTATCCATTTTGATGCTTGTCTGACATTAGCCTAATAATACTAAGAATTGCATGTTTATTTTTATCTTGATTTTATTGAAATTATTATACATATCTGTTACTATATTTTAAAAATTTAATATAAATTATCATATTTATTAAATGCTGACAATAGTTATTTTTAAATTTCATTTTAAGCTGGTGGATCATATTTCATGATATCTAGAGCCTTAGGTCCTGAATTTGGTGGTGCTGTAGGAATATTGTTTTATTTAGCAACATCATTTGCTGGAGCAATGTATATTACTGGTGCTGTTGAAATTTTTCTTGTAAGTACATATTAAAAATGTTTATTTCTAATACTTTAATTTTAATAATAAGATATGTTAAGAATTTTAAGCATTTTTAAAATTTGACAGAATCAACTTTTAAAGATTTAAGAAGAAAACAGTTTAAAAGTTACAATTCAAATTATAGAATCTAAATTCACAGATAATATTACAATTACACGTATATATTAATACACACACAGGTAAAGAATTATTTTTGAATGATGTCACTAAATAAAAGTGATTTAAACAAAAAATTTTGAAGTATTTTATGATGAAATTGATACAGATAACAGATTGATAAGAGAATTTCAATTTCCATACAGGAATGGTATTAGCTATTATTCACTTATTTTTTATATAATTTTTTCAGCTATTTTAATGTAATATAATCCAAATCTTTCCGTTAAGTCTTTGTTTTAAACAGACTAGATATGTCCATTATAAGGTTTCAAACAAAAATGATCACTTTCAACCTTGAATGGCAGATTTATCTCCTGGCTATAAGTCATAAATGAATAGATCACATGTTAGATACATATTGTTTCAAAGGTAACAAATGACATGTGGTTAACTTAGAGCACGTCTGTTTTAATTGATCTTTCTCACATTTAATAACAATTATTATTTAAACTGACTCCAGAAATTAAATCTTTCCTAATTTTCAGTGAATAAATAAAATTACAATTCTAGTTCTATTGATTAGTCAAAATTATAGATTCAAATTTTATTCTGTTCTGGGCACAGGGTTTTTAAAAGGATGGTGTTCTAAACAACAATATTTTTAATAATGTAGTTATTAATTTTTAACACATTGTAGCAGACTAAGGAAAAACTAAACAGGTGCAAAATACAGTTATCCCTTGTGTAATGGTAGTTAGATTCCAAAAAAGTGCCATATTATGTGAATCCATGCTATATGTTTTGCACTCGTCCTCTGTTTCATAGAGTTAGGTTCCAAAAGATAACTAAGATAACTATATATACCAAAAGTATACTATTCTTTTTTGTTACTAAGAGAAATATGTTTACGAAAGTAATCAATAATTTATTTCCAATTGATAATTAACTAACAATCACAATTAAAAGTATTGTATTATGCATTAATATTAATTTTAGTTAAACCAGATTGTTTTCTTATTACAATGTATCATTATTTTCTGAGCTTTTTTGTTGATCTTGACAAGAAATATCAGCAGCATCTTCATTTTTTATTTCTATCATAAAAAGTTTTTATGGATGACAAAATAAAAGCTGTTATTAATCAAGAATTTGTTTTAGTGGGTCATATTTGTTCAGTTGATTACTGAATGATGGATTCCCCCCAAAATTTGTTTGAATACCAAATTGAGTTGGAAACAGTTTCCAACTCAATCATAGACAAGTAATCATTTGTAAAAATGACAGATAAAATATAGAGACAGCTATATTTTGTTTGTCATTTTTACAAATGATTACTTGCTTATAGTTAAAAAAAATTAATAAACACTTACTTAAAAATTTTAAATAAACTTTACTAAATACAAAGATTAATCTATAAAAACAAAACACAGTGACAATTTTAAAGGCTAGTCTGAAAGCAATGACAATGAAAGAAAGCTAGGATAGAGGTGTGAGGTCAGCCGATTAGGGTGAGGGTTTTTCGACAGCCGAGCGGTCCTTTCTGTCGTGTGGGCGCTGAATGACTTTCTGAGACAGGTTTACCATCTTTAACCCGTTTATTATATAACAAAAAATTCTTACAACGTTCTTCAAATTTTCAACGTAACACAGCTCGGGGAGCAAATTAAAAGTTCCTTCAAGGGTCTGACTTTCTCCGTTTGGTCCTTCGATGTCGTACGTTGAGATCAACGGCCCCGGGGCGTGCGGCACCGCTTCGGCGAAAGTCTCTGGTGAAAGGCAAATCTGTTCAAATCAAGACGTCACGGGAGAACGACAGTAAGTCACAGGAGTTGACGAATCGGTCGCTGTTGATAAGTAGGATCACAAAAATCCTGGAGAGGAGCACCAAGAACCAAGAACCTTTGTCCCTTGAATCGCACGGTTTTATAGATTTCTTAACCGTCGTCGCCTCTCCATTGGTCTCTCATAGTCACCTGGTGACAATTCGAAACCTAATGAAGGGCACGGGAGAGGTCAACGTTGCGACTGAATATGATTCCTCTCTCTCGTCGCGTTTTCCTCGAATTTATCTGTTTCCATTGTTTAACAAATTTACGAAAAAAAAACAATTGCATTGTTCAATCGAGACACCTAATCCATTTCCTTAGCGTCTGAAAAGGAGCTCTTTATTTTAAATCAACACCCATAATTCGGACCTCTCAGTCGACCCCTGTTCGGGTCCTCACAGAGGAAGAAAAAAATTGTACTATCAGTTTTCCTTAAAGTAAACCTGACAAAAGGGACAAAACAAACTGAAAATTTCAATATTCTAAAATTCATGGGCAAATTTGAGACAACACACATGCTTATTTGAATAAAAAAATATATAAAATAATGGCGTTTGACACTTAAAAATTGTGAAATTTTGTACAGAGGGCTTTCCCAAATTCTCAAACTGTCAGAGTGAAACCATATTGTACAGGGAATTTCCCCAATTTTCGAACCTTGATAGAATGAAATCATGTTATAGAAGTGCTGTGTTGTATGAGGAATATTTATATATATTTTATATACAATATACTGTTTAATGGGAGTTATTAAATCTTGGTCAATAATATAAGCATATATAATAGCACATTTCATTAAGTTACAACTACTGAATTTTACTTAATTTAGTTTGCTTGATGAATAAAAGTAAACTAAATGTAAAATTAGTAGTATATTATGAAATTAAATTAAAATGAAAATGATAGTTGTAATGATCTCTTTTTAATTAATAATCAAACTTTTTTGGACTTTTGTATTACATATTGTTTAATGTACTATTTATAATTTTATAATAATAAGAATGCTTGTTTATAATTTATATGTAATATTGATTTTTTNTCAAGCTTCACCACAAGTATAAATTTAATTTATCTTTTTTTTCTTTTAATTTTCTAAGTTAAATATATTTTTGTCGTTTTCAGAATTACATGGCACCAAGTTTAGCTTTATATGGAGATTTTCGTAATGACCAGGAAATAATGTATCATAATATTCGTACTTACGGAACCATCCTTTTAGTACTTGTTGGAATTGTTGTCTTCATTGGAGTTCGATTTGTTAGCAAATTTGCCCCTATTGCTCTCTTCTGTGTTATTATTTCTATTTTATCAGTATATATTGGAGTGTTTACAAATTATTATGGAAATGATCATCTGTTGTATGTATTATCATTTTATTTTTTTGTCATAATAATACTAAAATTATAATAACATTTATTTTTATCATAATATCACTAATAGATGGCTTCATGTTTGTCAGAATCTATAATAATAAATAATCAAACATGCAAAATGAGGAACTTAAAATTTTATCTTCAAATTTAATGAATTAATATATTTTTTCATAAATCTAGAATTTTTATTAGTCTTTAAAAAAGCAGAATTTGAATTGAATCTATTAAAGACATATTAATCAAAATTAAACATTTATTAGTGAATTTGTGATATATACAGCTGTCCCTTGATAGTCCGACGTTTTGTAATCCGACATACTCAGTAGTCCGACGCACCTCCCGTCAAGGTACCCCGTCCCCATTACATGTCTGCTCGCACAGAAGCATGTTGCGACGTGAATCTCCCCAACAAATTCTTACACGATGACACACATTTCGTGTGTTTTCTGTGAATAGTTCTGTTCGAACAGTTGGAGTAGGGAATATTGTAGGCTACTGCTAGCAAAACAATGCCAAATATGTAATCACTTTTGGTAATCGGATACTTTTGGTAATCCAACACCTCTTTGGTCCCATACCTGTCGGATTATCAAGGGACAGCTGTAATTGGAACTTATAACAATTATCATTTTTAAGTCTCTGGTTATATTTTTAAATGTTAATTATTTTTTACAGTTTAATGTAACAATATATTAAATTAGAATATAAAATATTTATTTAACATGATTATTTATCAATAAAACTAGAACATATAATAATTTTTATATATCATAAGTTAAAAATTTTTCTATTAATGTATTATGGTATTTTTATTGTACTGTATATGATTGTTCAAGAATAATCATATACAGTACAAAATGATTACATATTACCTACATTTTATGTAATGATTTTTTAATGTCTTTTAGACATAATGAAATATAATTGACAGTTTTGTGGAAAAGATATGTTAAACAATATAATAATTGCCATGGTGGTGAGATCATGTAAGGAACATGATCGATTGAATTTGAATTGGTGGCACATGTGTCTCAAGGAAGAGACTGTTGGCTAAATCACATGATGTGGCAGACCTGGAATAGAGCTATGACTAGCATAGCCTCTGATTGGTCAGCTGACGGCTGTTGATGACTATATAAGGTCGACATGGAAGTGGAAAATTGGAATTGAATCCGTCTCACTGACCGAGTTCTACTATAACCGAAGAAAGTGTTACTGCTAGCCAACTGTTCATCAGCCATTGTAAGGTGTCTTCTTGACAGACAAGTTTGGGAGATAAGAACTGTTGAAACTATTCATTGTGTTATTGGCATACCGAACAGTCGCCAATTGTGAAACTGTATAATTTTTAACTTTACTATAACAATCATTTAAAATTAGACTCACTTCAGCCATTAACTGCTGTGAATTAGATTAACTCTTGAATATCGACTGTTTTCATAACCCCTTCTGGGTTTTTCCTCAGGCTTATTTCAATTCCAAACCAGCTGGATCTTCTAAAATGAACATGAATATAAAATTCAAACATAATTGAATGGTGAGACAAAGATTTAGAATAACATCCTTATGTTCATGTGTTCCCGTAATATGTTTGAATAAGATTGAACATTAACCATCGTTGTCGATAAACAACTAGAATATCAAATTCAAACTTAAAATGAAAGAGTATTCAAACTCATCCTCGTACTCTTTCATTTTAAGTTCAAATTTGATATTCTGGTTGTTTATTGACAACACACAAAACCCTATTACAAACTTATAGGACAGATTCTTTAAGAAAATGTTCAGTAATATTTTTTGAATAAAACCTTATTAATAAACCTATTAAGGAGTTATTGATATTTAATGTTCAGTGATGTCATTCCCAGGTTTTTGTATGAATGAGGACAAATTCAAGTTTTATTCTTTTATTTAAATTGAAAGGTTTTTAAGAAAAGTAGATTCATATTAAAATTTTGTACTTTATTTTTATGTATTTGAAACCAATGTTCTTTTTATAAAAATATGTAATACTTTTTAAGTGTTTGTTTCACTTTGCATCCTGATCTACTACAAGAGCTGCTCAATACAGCAATCTGCAACATCTATGCAAACATTGTATCTGTGAAGTGTGTTTTAGTGTACTGGTATATTTGGTAAACTGCTCAAAAATATTTGGTGTATGTGGAATTTCTTGTGCCAGGACCATAATTTATGCAAGCAGATCTTCTTCTGACTCTACGAGATCTGGTAAACAAGACTCCTTATTTGGCCCCAATGGAAAAAGCCAAGTAGAGTTAAATCTGGTGATTGCAAAGGCCAAGGTATTGGCCATTTCATCCTATCCATCTTCTCTTGAATGTTTGATTGAGATAATTGTGGATGGCATGTGCAAAGTGTTGCAGTGCATCATCATATTGAAACCATATTTGTTAAAGAATGTACAATGGCACATCTATTAACTCTGGTAGCACTTCTAGGAATGTCAAGTACTTGTACCTGTTAGGTGGAATTGGAGGCATGACCCAACCAAATGACCAGCAATGATACCTGCCCCATATATTGATGCCAAAATCCATTGGAATGCATAGCATACAGGTTTTCTTCATCCCAAATGTTCTGAAGTTCTGTTTCATGAATTGAGAACAGCTTCCCTGGTAAATTTGGCATCATCTGTGAGCAAAATTACTATAGAAACTGGGGTGTGTCTACCAGTGTAGAGAAACCATATATAGCAGATGGTGCAGAGTCAGCTGGATTCATTTCCTGTATCTTCTTGAAGTGGTAAGGGGGAAGTTGATGTTTATGCAGAACATGTCAGACAGTACTATGAGCCACACCTATACCACAAGCAACAGTTTAGCTACTTGTCAAAGGGACATCTTCAACTTGATGAAGTACGGTCTCATTAAGATACGGTGTGCAGCACTTCCTGGGAGTACTGAAATTGGCTTGTTTTCTTTGAAGTTACTTGTTTCTCACAGCCATTCATTAACTCTGGCAAAAATGACATGTAATGGAGTAATACAATGCAGAAAACACTCTTGATAAAGGTGGTGAGCAACTCTTTCATTACATCAAGCTTCACCACAAATTAACATCATGTCAGTGTACTCTTCAAATGTGTACTTAGACATGTTACCTATTGAGAACTCACTGGCAAGTGAATTCTAGTTCAAAGTAATAAGTATTTTATATGTGCAATAGAATACATGCAAAATCAGATGATCTTTCTACTGTAATGTGATGCAAGCTCCCTCCATATTTTTTTTTTAATACTTGCTGCCAGAGCCGTAACTAGGATTTTGGATGCCTATGGCCAGGAATAAAAATGACACCTTTTTAATTTTTATTATTAAAAAAATAATTTTATTCTAAAAAATGCTTTTGTAAAAAAATTATCTAATGGCATTTAAATACTATACAGTAATACCCGTACTTACACAATAGGTGGGACCGAGCGATAACCGCGTAAGTCGAATTTGCATAAGTCAGGGTATAATTTTGCAATTTATGTAAAATCCAAGTCGGATGTATATAAGCTAGTAAATGTTCTCATTAATCTTATCTCGTCTTTTGATTTATTCATGGTTAAGAGAAATCACCACATAGAGTCTCTCAAGTCTCCGTAGATATAACAAACACAGATATAAATAACACAAAATAAATTGTAGCTATGTGTCGATTCCGCGCGACACATCCGAACATGTAAGCTGAACAATAGTGTGGGGGGAGTGAATAATCAAGAGTTGTTGTGGCGCTCAAATAAAAGATGAATCAACAAGATTTGAAAATTGCGTAACTCCGGGTTTGCATAAGTCGGGGTAGTGTAAGTCGAGGTATTACTGTATAAATAAAAATATATAAATTTTTTTGTGTTATTAATTTCAAATACATATTATCCTGAAACCTTCTCATTGGCACCTTTATTAAATCGGCGCCTATGGCAGGGGGGCCACATTGGCCATACCCTAGTTACTGCTCTGCTTGCTGCATGATGGTAATAATTTACTTAAAAAGTAACTTTTTAAATGAATACAATAAATTTTATTTGTTTTAATGAAAATAAAAGATTACAATAAAAAAATATATGCATACTTTTTATTCTTTTCAGATGCATCAAATTCCAGAATGACATGAATTTTAAGCATTTATAACTTCTTAATAAATGCTTTATTCGAAAAACATTACTGAACATTTTTATCTTAGTTTTTCTAAAGGAATCTGTCCTATAAGTTTGTAACAGGAATTTCAAAACACACCATATATTTCTCAGATATGAATATTTGTTTCAGCTTACTATTTTTGGCTGTTTTATATNAAGTCAATATTTCCTATCTCATCCTGATGTTATATTTTTTCCGAAATTGCATCAAACAAACATAGATTTAGAAAAAGTACACCGTTTGCCACCTTTTGCTGATTGGTTTGTGTTTACAAATAATCGAATTATATATGAATCAATGAAATGCCGCGATAATTTAAATTAGCGTAAATTTTGAGCTTTTTTTTAAGGCTTCGAGCAGACCATGTTATGTGAAATCAGTGTTAAGTGAGGCAGCACTAAGCGGGGTCTTACTGTATAACTCAAGATAATGAGGTTCTACTGTATATATCAATTTTAAGTATTTAGAATCTAACTTGATAAAACAATTTAACATCAATCCAATTTGTCATATTGCCTACATGGTTTATTAAAGAGTAAAATTAATTAAAATTTATAATCAATTTGGCAAAATTATTCTGCATATACAGTGAAATAATATTCTAACAGTTAAAAAGAAAAATTAATATTTGTGTTTC
The DNA here is from genome assembly GCF_000671375.1 of Centruroides sculpturatus. Classification (NCBI taxonomy): domain Eukaryota; kingdom Metazoa; phylum Arthropoda; class Arachnida; order Scorpiones; family Buthidae; genus Centruroides; species Centruroides sculpturatus. The sequence goes on along the minus strand of NW_019384420.1, from coordinate 457,928 downwards.
GTCTAAACAAATTTAAAAGTCAATAGCATATTTAAAAGATTTAGATTAAAAACCATTTAAATAAAGTACCCAAAATATCATAAAATTTGATCTCTATTTTCATTTGCAAATAAGTTCTATAATGGAAGGAAAAAAGTTTAAAATACTTACATATACAACCAATCAATCTCTTGTCCAACATTGAAGGAATTTCTGTAGGCTTATCTTTTGTTCCAGGACCTCTCTTATATACACGCATATTGAAGGGGTCCTAAAAATTCAGTTATTCACTAATCACATAAAACAAATTATATGAAAGTAAATATTTTGTTATTTCATCTATCTAATCACAAGGATGTAATTCTAAAAGTATTGAATGTATGAAGTCAATTTTGAAAGATTTATATTCATTCATAATAATAATGAATTCAAAAATTAATTTTCTTAAATTTAAAATATTTATTACAGTTGACTTTAAATTATGAGAAAAATGTGGTATTATCTATATTTAATTTGGTTAATGTATGAAGTCAATTTTGAAAGATTTATATTCATTCATAATAATAATCAAATTGATTTATAATTTTCTTAAATTTAAAAAACTTTTATCCATGATTTAAGAATTAACAGGCACTGTACAGCTGGTCATTAGGAGCCTGAATGATCGGTCACCACCAGTAATTTTATCAAATAAATTAAATTACCCACTGAAAAGTTTTTGTTAACAAATTAGTCAGTTTTTTTATATATTTAAATTATTGTTATAAAATAAAAATAATTATTACATTTGATAATGCTTAGAGCCAGTCCCCAGATAAATAACATGAAGGAGATATTAGATGTAGGAACATACACTGTTACTGCCACTTGCTGCTAGTCAGTGCATGGAAATGCATGAATTTACATAACATTGGGTCAGTTCTATCAGTTCCCAACCCTGTGTGCTCTTAACTGCTTAAGCGTATGTTAGTAGACTTTTACAATCTTTTGTGATTTATATTTTTTACTGTTTCATTAATTCACAATTATTACATTTATTTTTTCCCTTTTTCAATTTCATTTTGTGATTTATAAATGTACAGGATGATCATAATTAAAGATCAGCTGTTTAGAGCTCTCTGTAGAAAGAACTATTAGATAAATTTCAACCAAATTTAGTATACATAATGTCATATGTATGCTGTTTTGATTTCCAGAAAAAACATTTTACTTCACTTTGGCCACTACAGCAAAATTTGCTACAGCTGTCTCATTAATATGCATATTACATATTTGTTAGAAAATATATTGCATATTTTCTAACAAATTTCAGGTATAAAAGGAATTGCAAACCATTCTCCATACATATCAGAATTGCAAATGATGTATGGAGTGAATGCAGTTTTTACAGTAGTGATATCAGAGCCTTTAAATCATCATTTCCACATTTGTATTCACTTCTACAATTGAAATAAAATTATTATATTTTGTTTAAGTTCAAAATTTGTTATAAAGCTTATGTAATAAGGACATTAAGAGGTCAGCAGTGCCAAATTTCACATTTTCAGCTGAATTTTAAAGTGAAATTTTTTCCTGAAAATTGAAACTGCATACTCAGGGCAGTGTGTATACAAAATCTGGTTGCAATTTGCCCCAATAGTTCTTTCTACAAAGAACTTTGAACATCTATTCTTTAATTATGATCATTCTGTATTGCTTATGAACAATTTTTACTCATTTTATCAGATTTTTATTTATGTATGTTTCAATTTTAAAAATCTATTATATATTATTATCAGTTCTCATTATATTATATTATATTATTGTTCATATTACTAAATTATTAATGCTGATGCTTACTGTAATTGCATATTTTAAACTTGCCTTTATGGTATTCTTCATAACTTTGCTGATTAATACTGTAAACCAGTATAGACTGTATAGACCAAATAAACTGTTCAAAAATAGGCATTTTATTTATTATTTTTTTTTAATATTAAAATACTGATTTACTATTGTTAACCTTAATAATAGAAAACTTTTTTTTTTTTAACCTGACCCCACCACATTATTGACTGAAAAATGCTGTTTTTATACAATTTTTAATCTAATTAATTACATTTAAAAAGTTTTTCTGTTATTATTATTATTATTATTCTATTTTATATTATTATCTTTCACTGGATAGAGGTCGCTTGGTAAAAT
>NW_019384420.1:441636-450332 GCF_000671375.1 Centruroides sculpturatus | reverse complement strand
AATAACCATAGTAATTGTTATATAACACCTACCGCTGAAGAGAATTGCCGAAAATCAAACGAACTATCTTCAATTTGATCAATTTTCTGGAACGTTTACAATCGTTCTATAATCGAACCAATATGCAATAACAAATTCGAATTTAAAATGGATCGAACATTTTTAAAATCGAAATGTCTGAAATGTTATCAATTTAATACACCTAAGTACTCAATGAAGACTAAACATAGTTGAAAACAAAAAATCGCATCTAAAATAGTACAGTAGAAGCCGTTTTTCCGGTTAAGCCTTAATCCTCTCCCTCTCCCCCCGCGGGGGAATTTCGAAAAATCCCTTCTTAGTGTGCGTTTCCATGACGTACCCTAACTGTGTACCAAATTTCACCTCTCTAGGTTAAGCGGTTTGCTCTGGGCGATGATGAGTCAGTCAGTCAGGACAAGCAATTTTATATATTTAGATAACCTTTAATTACAAAGAGTATTTGTTAAATTTTATTATTTTGAATATTTTTTAATCTGTATTTTATAAATTTATATTTTTGTGAGTTTGTAATTTAATTTTTTTTAAATTAATAATTTAATTTGAACTGTATCTTAAATGATTATATCAGTTGTTCAGTTAAAAAATGCACCATAGGAGTACACGAGAAAGCAAGAATTCCACCTAGCATACCATAAAGTACAGGGCTTTGTCATGGCAGGGCAGCTTATGAAGATTGAGGAAGAATTTATAGCTTTCATTGTGTATTATCATATGTTGCAGGATGCCCATTTCAAATGCTTAGTGAAATAAAATGTCCTTGCAAATAATTTCATTTTCATTTGGATTTTAGAAGAGTTTCTTTTTTCTTCATTTCAACAAAGCACCATGAAATAAAATATTATTTAAATTTCATAATTTTGTTTGTTTCTTCTATGTAGTGCAACATATTTTAGCTATATCTTTCATATTGTCGACAAGAGAAACAATTCATAATAGAAAAAAGATTTCTAAGGCACAACAGCCAAAACTTTTCCAATTAATGCACAACAGTCAAAACTTTTCCACATAATATTGAAAAAAAAAAGNTTAAAAAAATAACTGTAGTAAGAAAAACAAATGAAAAATGCGAACTAATGTAACATCGTATGGTGAGTTTTTGTTCGTATCGTGGAGCAAAAATATGTTCGAATTTCATGTCGTATCCTGAAAATTTCGTATGCTGGGGCGTTCATATCCTGAGGTACCACTGTATTATGTTTGAACAGAACAAAAATAATTTTGAATTTAAGTAATTCCATTTAACATTAAATTTAACTCTGTGAATTGTAGTATATAACAAATGTCATGAATTTTGCTTATAGTTTCACATTTTTTTCCTCATTGTATTTTATTAAGTTGCATTCTATTCTACATTTATAATTTTATTCTTTCACTAACTATTTCAACTTCCTTATGAAACTGAGTGCAAGAATATTATAATATATTGTTATGCGTTTATATAACAAAATTTTGTCCATATAACATTCAAATGAACATACAAATAAAATTTACCTTGTCCATGTCAGTCTCCTAGAGCCATGTTTCTCAACCTCCGGTCTGCAACTCTAATTTGACTGGTTTGCGAAAACTTTAAAAAAATATATTTAACCTGTCCTGCATTGTTCCCAAATAGGAAATATGTGGATTATTAATCCATTTATTGATCAACAAACTAATAGATTGAACAGGAAAAACTAATCGAATTAGTTCAGACTTGGGATTAAAAACGTTGTTTGAATCAATGCCCTTAACACAGTTTTGGATTAAAGTTAAAACTGAATATCCAGTTCTACATGAAAAGGCAGTTAGGATGTTACTATTTTTCTCAAAAATGTAGACTACTTATGTGAATCAACATTTTCAGCAATGGCAATGATAAAATCGAAACAACGAAATCGTTTAAGTGTTAGTTTCACCTTATGCCTTGCAGTTACCACCTTAAATCCAAGAATTGATGATCTTACTAGCAAAAAAGAAAAGCAGTGGTCACATTGATTTGTATACTAATGTACTGGTAAATAAATAAGAAATATTTATTGCTCAATGTAGTTTGCAGTTATTTTTACAACAGAAAATTTTTTCAATTAAAAATAATATTGTCACCGGTCCGCTTAAAAAAGCAGCTATTTTCCGGTGTGATGAGTTTTGGGTTGAGAAACACTGTCCTAGACGTTCTTTTAAATGTATGGAGAGGCAAAGGTGTTTACGAGGAGAAATATATTTGATAAGAAGGATGTTAAAAATCCTAGCAAAAGAGGATTTTTAACATCCATCTTACCTTAAACTTAAAACTGTCTTTCCAGCCTCATATCAATTTTTTTTATTTGATGTATTCAAAATGTATTTTTATTTGTAATCTAATTGCATAATCAAATTAACAACTTGCTTGCCAGGTGAATGGGTTTCAAACTTCCAATAATCATAAGTGCATTTATATGTTCTATATATTTGTCTACATATGTTTATAAAAGCTGAAAGCATCTGAACAGAAGCATTTGATCTCTCAACATTGATTTTATCAGCAACATGCCTCATAGGCACAAATACTATACTTTATTCCAAAGTCACAATTTTCTATTTGAATGCTATTCTGTTTGTTTATGAATAAGCTATTTGGTAATAAACACATTTGATTTTATTTAATAAATACTTATTTATATATTGATTTTAACATTAAATTCTTTTTTGATATTTTGAATGAATAATATAAAATGAAATTTTTTATAAAAATGGCAATTAATTTTACAAAAGGATGTTTCTATTAATTAGCTATGGATGAAAACATATGTTCTTATTTAAATTATTTATTTTTTATTGTCATTAATTTATTGTATGATTGCTGTGTTGTATAATCTCCAGTCTTATCATTTTAAAATTCATTTGAAAAATATTCTTAGTTTTTTTTTTTACAGACACACTACGGTGACATTATTCAACACTTGGCAGATTATTCACTACTTTATTCAGTTGCAACTGAATAAAGTGGTGAATAATCTGCCAAGTGTTGAATAATGTCACCGTAGTGTGTCTGTAAAAAAGCAAGGTAAACTACAACACAGTTTCATCAGAATCAAAAAAAATGTTCTTAGATCAATCTGGATGTGAGAGAATGAAAGATACAGAAACACACCTTATTGACTTTCAGCAATGGATTTAATACCATTTAATGATATTAAATTAAGTTTAAATGTTGATGTTCATTTAAAAAATCAAGTCTGGGAAAGTAATTTACCTCACAAAAAAAATCCACAAGGAAGGTTGCCAAGAGTACCAACATAAGAGTAGCCTATAAATGCAATCCTACAAATTTTAGTATATTTGGAGATGACAAATTGAAAGAAAATTTTTCACCATACCAGAAGTCTACTCCATCCTACTGGAAGATCAGCATTTTCAACAAAAACTTACTATGTGGGAGCCACTGTGAGGAACCTGAAGCAAGGCTCAATGAGCATCAATATACAATTAATAGGAATACAAATAGCACAGATTTAGTGAACTACACCAAGCAGAAGAACATATGCATTGCATGGGAAGATGTAGCAATAATCTGACCTAACAGAAAATATTTAAAACTCATAGAAAACAAATGTACATTAATTTTAGCAATGTGGACAGTCTATCCATGGCATATAAATGTATTTTTCAAACTTGAACTTTGACATTTATATCATGAATTATATTTTACAAATTTTACAATTTTTTTTTGTTAAATTTTAAATAATCTAATGTTTATTTTTATATTTTTAATTTTAAAATGGCAGTTTTGAATTTGATTTGTTAGTTTGTTCCATTTCTGTAGATTCTAACTGAGGAGGACCTATGAATAGGTCGAAAACATTTTTATTGTATTAAACCCATTGCTGGAAGTCAATAAGGTGTGTTTCTGTATCTCATAATATTCATTTTTGTCATTAACAGCTTTTATGAATATTAGTTGTTTGATGGCTCTTTCAGTATAATTTTCTTTTTATTTTGTTACCACTTCAGATTTTAATTATCATAAGCTAATTTATTGAACTCATTTTCAACAAATGAATATTTTTCTGTTTCAGATTTTATTTGTCGATTGTTAAAATTATAATTTTCAAAACTTATTATATCATTTTAAGAAAATATCTATTAAAATTAAACTTTAATGATTATTTTTGCAATCATAATAAACTTTCATAATTTATTTATAGTTATTGTAAATTGGGAGATCGTATACTTTCACAGAATAGAAGTATGACTTGTAGTAAAGATCAAAATATTACCGATTCACTTTTCCATATTTATTGTCATAAAAATGAAACGGCTACTGGAAATATAACAGATTATATTTGTGATCCATACTTTGAAAATAATGATGCTGAAAAAGTTAAAGCAATTCCTGGGCTTGCAAGTGGTGTTTTTTCTGGTAATTTACATTTTTCTTTTCTTTTTTAATCTTTTTACAGTACAATTTTAGTTAAGCATAAGTAATTAGATTATTTATTATTAAGTGTATTTAGATTTCTACAATAATTTTATGAATTTGATAAATTCTGCAAACTATATACTAACAAATATTAATTATTATGCTTATGCTAATTATACTTTTTTATTTATTTTATTAATTATTAATTTATATTATATTTGTAACTTTATTTAAGTAATTTTCATCATTATCTGTCAGAATTAAATTGTGATAGTTATAACAAATATGAAAGTAAAATGAAGCATGGAAAAGATGGCGTGTTCCAAAAGCTTTAGATTATATTTTCTAACAAGTCAGTTTTCATTTCTATAATTCTTGTAAAATACATCAAAAAAATATATATTAGAAGTCTCATATTTTTTAAAATATTATGTAATTAATTTGTAATTAAGCATTTATTTCATAGTTTCTTATAGTAATAATTGTTTTAGATTACTGAAAAAACATTGCAATCATCATTTTCTATCTAAAATTACTGCATATACAGTTTAATTAAAAAAAAGGAAAATCCAGTGAAATATTATTGAAAATGAAAATAATTTAAATTATTTTGGCAAATTTAACAGAAGAAATTTCTAAGCTTAGTTTTCTAAAATAGCAAAAACTATTGCATCAAAAAAAGATTGATCTGCATATAGTTATTAACAGTTTATTAAAGTGGTCTAATTGTCTAAGATTTAGCATGATTAAAAGAAAATCATGTGATATTTGTTGACAGTTTAAGTCCAAGCACATGGATTAAAATAGGCAGTTTGTTTTCTGTCTGTAAGATTTGAATGGAAGTACTAGCAAGTCAATAATATTGTTTTGGGGGCCACTTATGATGACCATTTGCTACTACTGAGGCAGTGACATCATTGCTGGCATAACAAAGAATTAGAAAAAGTTGCAAGTGCTCGTGCCAGCAACCTTGGTCATTATCACTTTGACCTCACTGTGTCTCAAATGAAATCATGTGAACTACTGATATTTATTACATTTTTAATTTCCTCATGTCATATTATGTAAAATGACAGTTTAATTAAAATAGACTGATACATGAGAAAGAACTCAATTCTATAAGCCACATAGAAGAGGCTTCACTAATTCTCCACTTCAGTGATATTTCATACAGTATAGCCTACAATTAATTTGCACTTCTATCAAAATTGAAATATTTAAAATTAAAAAGCATATTAAAATTAATCAAATATATATATGAAATTAATAAATAAAAAGAAGAAAAACAGTCAGATTATTCAAAAAATAAATTTTTATAAGATTAAAGCATGTATTAAAACAAAAGTAAAACAATAATTGTATCAGAACAATAATATTGATTAAAAAAAAACCTTTGAAATATTATAAGTTCAGATTTTTAAAAATTCTTCTTAAAACCATAGCATTATAATACAACTCATAATAATAATAATAAATAAAAAATTTCTGTTATTATATTTTTAGAAAATGTACCAAGTCATTATTGGGCAAAAGGAGAATATATTTCTTTGAAAGAACCAGAAGAAAAAGAAACAAAACGTAATCAGCTAGTTGCCGATATTACTACTACATTTACTTTATTAGTAGCAATATTCTTTCCTTCATGCACAGGTAAGTAATTATAATTAAAATCCAAAGTTTATTATTTACTTTTTAATCTAAATATAATAATGTATTCTAAATTCTTAACTTTCATATTTCTTGACTGCAATATACATTAAATTATTTTTTAAATGTCTGCACTTTCATGTATATATTTTAAATGTGTATGTAAACTGTGTTTGTAAGTGTTTAATCTAAAACATTAAATGTCCATTATGTAATAGATATCATTATTAATGTCAAAGAAGTGTCAATTATTGAGAGAATAAAAGAAATATGGAAAGGGAAAAAAACAAAGTAGCACAATAATACATTAAGTATTGAGAGAAAATTTTTAATGATGATTAATTAATGAATGAAAATATTTGATAGTACAATATAATAGTTTCCATTTCTAAAATCATTTAAAGAACATTTTCTTCTAAAGAACTTTTCTCTGAATCTTAGTATTGCTTATTTAATTTTGTATTATCCAAAATTAGATTTTAATTACATTTTTAAAAAGTATTAATTAGAAAAATAAAGATATTAATAAAACTATTAATCTAAAAACAGTTTTGAAAATTTAATTGAATGTTAATTTAACCTGATGGTTTGTAATTATGTTTTTATTTTCTTTTAAAGTCATTATACACATATGTCAATGAAAGACATCAACATATGTCAATGAAAGGGTAGTTAATTTAAAGTCATTGTATATTTCATTTATTTTTTACTTTAAAATTTTTATAATAAAGTAATAATAAATAAATTTTTCTTTATTTCAATTTAGAAAAATCACTGCCTCTATTTTTAAACCATGTATGCTAAATAACAATTAATGTGCTGCTTTAAAAAATAATGAAATTAGGCATATTTTAAATTGTAACCAGTTTGTTTTTTCTTTTTTGTTAAACAAATTTTCCTTCTTATAATACATTCATTTATCATTTTATGTTATAACAAAATAATTTATATAAATTAATTTTAAAATATTGAATATTAATCTACCCAATTTTCCTACTTACAAAATAAATGCAATGCTCCTATTCAATTTTCTATATTCAAAATAATGGATACCAAGAGCTTTAAAAACATTAAGCTAAGTTAAAACTAAATTATAAACTCTCTCAACATCTTAAGAGTCTATAAATTAATATTTATATTATAATATCAAATTGATTTATAATTTTCTTAAATTTAAAAAACTTTTATCCATGATTTAAGAATTAACAGGCACTGTACAGCTGGTCATTAGGAGCCTGAATGATCGGTCACCACCAGTAATTTTATCAAATAAATTAAATTACCCACTGAAAAGTTTTTGTTAACAAATTAGTCAGTTTTTTTATATATTTAAATTATTGTTATAAAATAAAAATAATTATTACATTTGATAATGCTTAGAGCCAGTCCCCAGATAAATAACATGAAGGAGATATTAGATGTAGGAACATACACTGTTACTGCCACTTGCTGCTAGTCAGTGCATGGAAATGCATGAATTTACATAACATTGGGTCAGTTCTATCAGTTCCCAACCCTGTGTGCTCTTAACTGCTTAAGCGTATGTTAGTAGACTTTTACAATCTTTTGTGATTTATATTTTTTACTGTTTCATTAATTCACAATTATTACATTTATTTTTTCCCTTTTTCAATTTCATTTTGTGATTTATAAATGTACAGGATGATCATAATTAAAGATCAGCTGTTTAGAGCTCTCTGTAGAAAGAACTATTAGATAAATTTCAACCAAATTTAGTATACATAATGTCATATGTATGCTGTTTTGATTTCCAGAAAAAACATTTTACTTCACTTTGGCCACTACAGCAAAATTTGCTACAGCTGTCTCATTAATATGCATATTACATATTTGTTAGAAAATATATTGCATATTTTCTAACAAATTTCAGGTATAAAAGGAATTGCAAACCATTCTCCATACATATCAGAATTGCAAATGATGTATGGAGTGAATGCAGTTTTTACAGTAGTGATATCAGAGCCTTTAAATCATCATTTCCACATTTGTATTCACTTCTACAATTGAAATAAAATTATTATATTTTGTTTAAGTTCAAAATTTGTTATAAAGCTTATGTAATAAGGACATTAAGAGGTCAGCAGTGCCAAATTTCACATTTTCAGCTGAATTTTAAAGTGAAATTTTTTCCTGAAAATTGAAACTGCATACTCAGGGCAGTGTGTATACAAAATCTGGTTGCAATTTGCCCCAATAGTTCTTTCTACAAAGAACTTTGAACATCTATTCTTTAATTATGATCATTCTGTATTGCTTATGAACAATTTTTACTCATTTTATCAGATTTTTATTTATGTATGTTTCAATTTTAAAAATCTATTATATATTATTATCAGTTCTCATTATATTATATTATATTATTGTTCATATTACTAAATTATTAATGCTGATGCTTACTGTAATTGCATATTTTAAACTTGCCTTTATGGTATTCTTCATAACTTTGCTGATTAATACTGTAAACCAGTATAGACTGTATAGACCAAATAAACTGTTCAAAAATAGGCATTTTATTTATTATTTTTTTTTAATATTAAAATACTGATTTACTATTGTTAACCTTAATAATAGAAAACTTTTTTTTTTTTAACCTGACCCCACCACATTA